>NW_027325804.1:322500-470000 GCF_048418805.1 Vulpes vulpes
AAATCTAGATATTAAAATATTAAAACATTATGCAGACACATAGACCTATAAAATGTATAACTTGAGCTTTAAGTACAGGAGTTATAGCAAAAATAGATCACACTTAGAACAGTGATTCCTGAGTCCGAAGCTTGAACCCACAAAGAAAAACAACCTCAAACCCTATTTACTTTGGCTTCACTTTGTTTCCTTCTTCTGGTGGCTATTATAGAGAACTGGATTCACAATCTTATTACCCATGTGATTTAAGTATAGAAAGTATTCTCTCATAAAGTTTTGAGCATCAAACATGACTTAATTTAAAGATTGTTTCAAGTACATTAAGTTATTAGTACACTTACTTGTCTGTTCATATAAATATGTATGAGAGACATAATGTCATATTAAAACATGTGTATTTTGGGTAATTCTGGAAGTTCAATGGAAATAGGACTCTTAGAAAGTGAGGGGGACAGTTACCAATAAACGGCTAGCATTTGAGGGCAGGATAAGAATATCTTTTGTCATACTCAGTAATTTATGCTTTCGTGTTGAAGAAAGAAAGCCTGTATTAAAAGTAACCAGATTTTTTTTTAAATAGAAACCCTAGAGACCGTGTGTGTGTGGGGTGGTGCCAGGGAAGGAGTGGAGACAGCTTGATGAAAGAATGAAGCAATAGTACTGATGAAACACAGCAAGAATACAAACAAGGTCCCGGCAATGGAGGTGAAAGGGAAAGGCCACATATTAGGGATTGTGGACCACGTTAAAGTGGAAAGTCAGGGAGACGGAGAAGCTAAGGACAGCGTTAAGTACTTTCTTTAATACAGATGTCTGGGCAGATAGGAGGGGGCTGCTGAACAGCAAAATTTGTGAGGTCAGTCTTTGGACCTGCTGTGGTTTTATGTGTCTGCACATCTGTCAGTAAAGATATCAAGAAGGTAATTAAAAATAAGGAGATATGGGGCATCTGTGTGGGTTAAGTGTCTTCCTTCAGTTCAAGTCATGATCTCAGGGTCCTGGGATCGAGCCCCAAGTTCAGCTTTGGTGCTCTGTGCTCAGCAGGGAGTCTGCTTGTCTCTCTCCCTCTCCCTCTGCCCATCCCCTTGCTTGTGCTTGCTCTCTCTTTCTCCCTCAAATAAATAGATAAAAAATCTTTAAAAACATAAAGAGTTGTAACATGGGAAATAATTCAAATTGGCCTGGATAGCTAGATTTGTTAGATTAATCAGCACTCTCCTTCAGGTTCTTGTTTGTACCTTATTAAATAAGTCAATCAATACATTATTAAGTGGGGTTTTTAACACATTTTTTTTCCTCTTTGATCTGCATTCTTAACATGAAATTGTAAAAGGATGTCAAGGAAGTGACTGTAAAAAGCATGCATAATGTACAACTAGAAGAGACACAGAAAAGCTCAAAAGTATTTGCGGGACTCTGTTGTTCAGTACAGCAGACTACCACTAATATGTCCCTGAGACACTGAAAAGGTTACATTATTTTAGCAAATTCTATAAAAGAAGCCATGGTATATTATAGAAAGTTTTCCCTCAAAAGTGGTAAAAATAATTTTCTACTTGCCTATAAAGTTGCAAGACATTTTCTCAAGATACTGGATACATTCATTATGTTACTTTAAGTTCAAAAGTTGAAATATAATGTCTATATTCTTATCACAAGAGGGAATATTAAATAAAAACTATATCCATTGAGACATGTCTGAGTGAACTGATTTCTCAGGTTCTAACATTCGTAGTCTACCATCTGTTAGACACTGATCCAGGGATCCCTGGGTGGCGCAGCGGTTTGGCGCCTGCCTTTGGCCCAGGGCGCGATCCTGGAGACCCGGGATCGAATCCCACATCGGGCTCCCGGTGCATGGAGCCTGTTTCTCCCTCTGCCTGTGTCTCTGCCTCTCTCTCTCTCTCTCTCTCTCTCTCTGTGACTATCATAAATAAAAAAAATAAATAAATAAAAGACACTGATCCATGCATGGAACACACAGAGATTTTTTCATTGCAGAAAAAGAGTTTTCATCTTCTGGAAATACCTTATCCAGTCTGATCTCTGGAAAATATGTGGCATTAATTTCCTTTTAAAATATACTTCCAGGGGCGTCTGGGAGGCTTAGTCAGTTAAGCATCTGCCTTGGCTTAGGTCATGGTCCTGGGATCCCGGGATCTAGCCTTGCTTGCTAAGGGCTTTCTGCTCAGCAGGGAGCCTGCTTCTCACTCTCCCTCTGCCTGCCGCTCTGCCTACTTGTGCCCTCTCTCTGTCAAATAAATAAATAAAACCTTTAAAAACTAAAATAAAATATTCTTCCAAATATATTGACAAACAAAATAAATTCTTGGTGTTTCATTAATAGCACAAGGATTAACCATAATGAAGAAAGCATTTGGCAAGGTAGAAAGTCCAAAGGTGATTGCAAATGTTGGGCATTTTTTTCTATAAAATACAATTTTTGGAAGATGATCATTGCAGTTATGTATATCACACTCGGAATGTTTAGACATTCAGAGAACACACTTTTTTTTCCAGTTCACCTTCATACAGCGAAAAATATTTATATAATTTAAAGCCCCAGTGTGTTATATATACATTGAAATTGCAAGAATAAAAAATAAAAATTGTAATGCAATGCAAAGCCTAATGTTTGACAGAAAACTCTTCTTGCTACCATGTCTGAGTTGACAAGTTAAAAGGCAAAATGATATGGGTTAAATGCCTTTACAACCTAGCAGGTGTCTAGTCATCAATAATATTCACTACAGGCCATTGTGCGGAGAGCACTTCTCTTCATTTCCTGATTCCCTGCATGGCTCTCAGCAGAAAGAAAGTGATGTAGACAATGATTTCTGACACCTCTAACAACTTTGGATAGAAAAAAGCTTTTCTTGCAATATACAAGTATTATTTCATCAACATTCTCTGCAAAGTTATCCATTGGATTTTCATAAAATTTGTTTTATTAGATATTGACATCTGTAGAATTCCAGACATAATGATAAGATTCTAAATGACTACACAGAAATAAGGAAATCTGTATTTTCATTGAACAAAAAATGGAGGTAGATAGGAAGTCTTCAAGAGAAGAAACAAATTAATTTATATGCATCTGTTTTTAGCATGACACTTACTAAATTAGAAGAAAATGCACTTTCTAAATTTGGTGCAAAATAAAAAAACTGATGAAATACCTCTTAGTATTCATTTTAATGGTCTTCTTGCACAAAAAGGAAACATTAGGGGATCCCTGGGCTCAGCGGTTCACCGCCTGGCTTTGGCCCAGGGCATGATCCTGGAGTCCCAGGATGGAGTCCCACATCGGGCTCTATTGGGCTCTGGGCATGGAGCCTTCTTCTCCTTATGCCTGTGTCTCTGCTTCTCTCCTTCTCTCTCTCTCTCTCTCTCTCTCTCTCTCTCTCTCTCTCTCCCTCTCTCTCTCTCTCTCTCTCTCTCTCTATGTCTATCATGAGTAAATAAACAAAATCTTTAAAAAAATAAAAAAAAATGAAACATCAGAAAATTGTCAAGGCTTTCAGATCGAAAATTCAAATAGAACATGTGGAAGTGTAACTACTAAATTTCAAAAGAAGTTCCATCAAGAATCTTCTTAAATAAGAGACAATCTTTATAAAAATTATATGTTTTGTAATTTTAATCTATATTTTAGTACAATATATTACCACTTCATATTTTAATGTTTGATATACTTCGGGGGCTGAATAATTAATCTGTCTTATTTTAGCAGAAACTAATTGTATATTGTCTATTAGGAAATTAGTGTCATGTTTCAGACTAGTATTATTGTTTAAATCCCAGCTCAAGAACAAAGAGGATATTTCATATTATATTCAGTACTCACATATGTAAGGAAATTAACGTAAGCCCAACCTTAATCCTTCCCTCAGTATATACCCTTTTCTATAATATTCACTCAGTTTATTTATTTATTTTTATTTATTTATGATAGTCACAGAGAGAGAGAGAGGCATAGACACAGGCAGAGGGAGAAGCAGGCTCCATGCACCGGGAGCCCGATGTGGGATTCGATCCCGGGTCTCCAGGATCGTGCCCTGGGCCAAAGGCAGGCGCCAAACCGCTGCGCCACCCAGGGATCCCTATTCACTCAGTTTAAAATGGGGTACATGTGTGTCTGTGTCACATATTAAAAACCTAAAAATACCAATTGTTTATCTTTTTGGTAAATATATCCTTCCAGGATTTTTAACCTTATATACAGATATTTAGTTCATGCTGATACAGACTCTCTGCATAAATCATTAAGAAAATAGTTACATGTGTTTAAAACACTACTTTAAAATTTATAGACATATATTAATTTTGAAATGCTAACCGTGGATTCCATCTTATGACTACAACTAGAAACACAAATTAATATTTCATTTAGTAAAAACAAACAAAACAAAAACCTGGCCAATGTTCATATTCTATTATCTTGAAAATGATAAATTCTAAAAGGAGTTATTTTTTCACTGAGAAAAATGTCCTTCCAGGGTGACTTCAGAAAGACAAATCCACTTTATTCATATTTAGCTAAAAGTCAACGGAAAGGGGAGATATCAAATCTTGGTATCCCAAATGTATGCCTACCATATCACCTACAAAGCTCCAGAATGGCCATTTAACTACTAGATTAGAATATTTAAATAACACAGTTTAATCGTTGTGGATTTTCTGTATACCTTGCTTAAAACAAGACATAAAACAATGTGAGCAGGGTTTCCCTTATGGTTTAAAATAATGTCTTCCACTAAAATATAATTGTCCTTTCAGAAAGGCAGAAGAATTGACCACCCCCATAGTCTTTGGCAACAGCTCCCACCACTAAGTACATTTTTGGGCTATGTTGTGGATATTTGATTTCAATTAGTTTCTGAAATCCATCTATATAAAATTTAGGTGACTCTTTCCAGGAGTATACTTAGTAGTTTAAAAAGAGGAAAATATTATTTATAATACATTCCCATTTACTTGGAAGGAAGGATGGAAAGAAAAAAGGAAGAAAGGAAAAGAAAAATAGGCAAGTAGAAGCTATGTATACTCAAATATGGAAATATTCTTCCGGTTGTCTCTATAGTTATTGAATATTCAAAATGCCCGAGTATCCAAAAGTATATTGCTGTTAAAAAATTTTATGGTAACCTTTCTCCCCAAACTTATTTACAGATTTATAAACATCAATATACTACATTACATCCTCCCTTTTTCTTTTTTCTGTATTCTTCTTTAGATTTTGAAATTGAAGAATATGTTATATCCTTTTTAATTTTTCTGTGATTTTTTTCAAGGCTCTCCAAACTGTCTCATTAGAGTACCTTTTCTATTAATTCCTATAATGTTCTATTAAAAATATTCCACAGAATATCATAGAGCAATCTGAAACCAAAACTCTGAGTACTTAATGCAAATTATGGATTTTACATTTAGATGTTTTTTCTCACAATGTTTCTAAAATTTATTGAGTGTCCATAATTTTCTGGAGATAATACCAGGAATTAAGCCTCACAATACCTTGTGAGGTAGATATCATACTTGTCATTTTTTAGGTGAAATATCTTAGGGTCAGAGAAGTAGAATCACTTGCTCAGTTACACCAGCAAATCAAGACCAGGCCTATGTAATCGCAAAGACACAACATACTAACATCCTCTACACCTGTATCCTGTGGTTACAGTTCTCCAACTGCAGGTAACACTATGATATAAAACATGAAATAGTCATAGTAGCTGCTGCTGCTGCTCACACTTCTGCTGCTGCTGCTGCTTATTATTATTATTATTACTCTAGAAATCCCAAATATGAAAAGATAGAATTGAGTCTGGAAGACAGTCTCACCAGGTTACTTTCCAAAATGTGACTAAATGAATGATTTGAGAACATGCACATGGGCAAAAACAAAGGCAAAAAAAAAAAAAAAAACCCTTTATCTGTTTATATTTTGCTGTTCATAGTAAATTAATTTGAAACACATTAATAAGGTAAGTGAGGTGATCATCACCCTGAATTATATTTCCTAATTCTGTTCTTTCCATGGCAATTGTAAAATCTACAGGCTTAGCAATGGGTAGGAAAAAAAAATGTTCCCTGCAGCTGCAGCTGACTTTCTAGCAGACTCGGAAAGCAACTGTGTTGGCAGCTTAACCAGGCATCTGGGGCTGTCGGTGAATGAGTACTGACCTTCTAGATCGCCTATAAACACTCTGCATTTGCCTTGCTCCATAATGAAGGGAATTTAACTCTTTCTACGATTATGATTAGAGGTTATTATGAAATCCTCTCTCTAAGTTAATGCAACCTTTATTTAATGACATACTTACATAGAAAATAACAAGTGTTTTCCTTTCTTAAGAACAAATTCTATTTGATAAAAGTGAAACTTTAGGTTAGTTACAACTCATGCAAACTGGTTCCGTGAAGAGCTATCTCATGATTTGAAGCCTTTCAATTCTCTTTATCATTAAGAGAGCACACTTTTAAATCATCCAGTAAGGAGGAAAAATGCAATTATCCGTTTAGACACCAGAAAGTATTTCACCACTCTCTAGTCTACAGTCTACTTGTCCTGCCTGAAAATTATTTCTTAATTAAAGTCTAAAGCACTCTTGGAGTAGTTTCAGAACATTATCTTTATTTTGAGCCTTAATGAATATAAAAAACAGTTGTTTATGGCACTTAGCATAAAATTATCCTCATTTATTGAAGTCCTTTCCTGGAATGACCAGGCTTCTTTTCTCTATTTAAGACTGATAATTTCTCTCTCTCTCTCTTTTTAAAGGTTTTATTTATTTATTAATGAGAGACACACAGAGAGAGGCAGAGATACAGGCAGAAGGAGACCAGGCTCCATGAAGGGAGCCCGATGCGGGACTCGATCCCAGGACCCCAGGATCATGCCCTGAGCCAAAGGCGGATGCTCAACTAACTGCTAAACCACCCAGGTGCCCCAAGGCTGATAATTTCTAATAGTTTAAGATTTTTCTTAGACATATTTTACAAATGACTACGTCTTCAGTGACCTCTCTTCTGAACATACATGTCTCTCCTTATAGAGAGCAAGGTGAAAAGTCATAATGCAATGAATTATCTATGCATACACATGCATTTTTGAAACAAATGGAATCATCAACAGGTTCATTGGCTATGTACTTGTATATCAATAGTATGCCAAAATACCAGTAAATATATGAATATATATACATACATAATGCAGATGAATTTTTAAAAACACATTATATGTCAGTACAATTTTATAAACACACCAGTAACTAATTTCATCATTTTGTAACACTTTTTTTAATCAAAACTTTCATTTAATGATAAAGGTATAATCATATCCTAACTTTTGCAAAGTATATCCATTTGCTTTAACTGCTGAATTGGTTAGTCTTCAAGTTGAAAAAGACCTTGGAAATGATCCAAGTCTAACACCCTCTGAATAACTGACCCCTAGAGAGATGAGTTTGTTTCCCCAGGTGATGGGGAGCCAGTGGCACAGTCATCAGAACTTTAGTTCTTGAAGCCCTATCCCTTGTACTTTCCATTTTCACTATGCTGCCTCTGACATAAGGTTTAAATAGGGTCGAAATGAGATCATGTTTAAACCTAAAGTACAGCAGAGCTTATTTTAAACTTCCATTCAATTTTGCTAGAACAGGTTTCTTATGCAGGATTTCCCCTATGGCCTATTATAATCTTTGGTTTTACTTTTTTTTTTCACATAATGCAGCTATAATTCCATGACTTCAGACAAATTTCTGATATAAAGAAGAAACACACACACACACACACACACACACCCTGAACTAGTAATGATAAACACTGAACATAGGAAATATATTAATATTGGTGTTATTTTGGATCATATATGGCTAATATTAACTATACTTACGTGTTACAGTGTTAGAAATTCACATGATGTGTACCATCTCACTACAGTTAGGCTCTGGACACGATGCACTAAAGATCATCCACAATTTTTACTGAGGTCTATTCTAACCTCTTTCACCACGTATGATGTCTATATCCACTGGGTCCCTAAAAAATTTGATTTACTGATATGAAGTATAACTTTATATCAAGCCTCATTTGGAGATTCTATTTAGAAGAAACATATTATGGATAAAGATGCAAAAGATCTACATCTACCCTCTCCACAATACTGTTGTTTTCATTCTCATAATGATCACTCTTTCACCTATTCTACTATCTTCTCTGATAGCAAAATAAATCCAGAAATGCCTTACTTATTCTTGTTTTTCTTTAGTTTACTTTTAAAGTGAAAAACCACCTTTAGATCCATGAGGTATGTCTTTCATCACTGATAAAATGTGGCAAGATGAAAATGAACCTCTACTGAAGTTTCCAAAGGAGCATTTGGAAAGATAAGATGAGGGTCTCCCAAAAAATGCCATGCCAGATAGTCTATTTGCTGTCACTGATTACTGATAGACAATAGCTGACACTAGGTTGTCTGAGATTAATCTTCGTCAAAAATAATTGTAAAGAAGCCTTCTTTTTCTAATATCAGCTATCCAAGAAATAATGACCACAAGAAATGATGAAAAATGCATGGAGTAGTTTTGGTATTAATTTTGGAGCCTCAGTCCAAGGAGAAAGTATACTGCCAGAAATGTATTACTCTCTCCCCTTCTGATTTTACTTCCAAAAAAGTAAGTGGTCACCAAAGTTACAATGTACATTTTTGTATTTTTGACATTTAAGACTTTCTGTATTCTGGAAGGAAAATGATTGTGGAATATTATGATTTAGGTATTTTTCACCAAATATCATGCTTTATTTGAAGTATGGTATATTTTTAAAATAGGCTATCTAAAAAGCTTTGGGCTTGCTGATGGTGTCATTTAACTTTCCATAATGTAAATCTAGTATCTAACATATTAAAGTTTAATGTCTTCTTACTATCACTGTCAGCATGCCAACTTTCAAAAAGTGGATCATTTATTATCATAAAAACGCTGCATAATTTTGAATATGTAGCTATGGCAAATCTATGAATAACTTCCATAAATTCTTTGTCTAGTCTAAGCTTTACTCTCATAATGATAGTATCAAAAACCTAGGTACTGTATTTTTGTAAAAAGAATTAAAACTGAAAATATAAATACTGACTTTTTATATAATCTTAATTTTTCTATTTTTTTACATTTTGAGGTTATGGCAGTATACAGTGGAAGTTACCTAATCCTTCTTAGGAAAATTGATAGAAAATCAAGACATTCCTCCGGCATGAATAATCTCCCTTTCCTTATACAGTTCACCCATTTTGAACTCTTACTTGACAAGTGTTTTCCCACTGGCACTCATCCTAATACGTGTGACTTCTATTTTATTTCATGAGGCCAGGAGGCCAGACATGAGCATAGAAGTCTAAGAGCACTTTCACTTAGGTTTATTAGTCTAGAAGATGTGCATCTCAGAGATTATCTCTGCATTGTAAGATGACATGCCATGGAACCATCCTGAAATTCTGTATTGATCCTGTCTTCCGCTGATAAAAGATTCATGAGATAGCAGAAAAAGAAGTTTTCTAAATAACATTGACTTTTCTATTAAGGTAAGACTTAAATGTTTTATGATGTAAATAGCAGCAAGGAGGATTTATTACATGAGAAATCAAGAAGGACAGAAATTACTTTTGTCCCCAGTCAAAATTATAGAACTGTGATTCCACAAGGAGGTACATGGGTAGAACTCTTGAAATACTAGTCTTTATTTATATCCAGATTTTCATTGGAGAATAAATTATATGATATATTCTTCTCCAAAAGTATTGTAAAGTCATTAAGAAACATAAGTTACAATCGCTTGTTTATAACATGAGATGGTTTTTGAAAAAAAAAAAGTTGTCATTCTTTTAAGTTCTCTCCTATCTGTATTTTCTAAACTTAAAGGTATCTGAAGCTATAATTCTTAGCAAGAAAATATACCTCAGAGACACCAGTGTACTAAGTATACATGGGCAGGCCAGTAATTCTCTTGTTACTTAGTTTCAAGTAAATGTGTTCTTTTATATCTGACTACTGGGTACCACAAGATGGTCGGAAGTCACAATTAATGATATCCTGAAACATGAAAACACTAACTGACAGCCTACCTATGTCAGTCTTCTTACAGAGAAGTGTATTAAGCAAACAATTTCTTTTCAAGGAAATCTATCTTATTTCTTTTGTTTTAAAGCTTAATTCAATTTTTAGTATTTCAAATAATGAAAATGTTTTCCTTGAGCTTCTATATTTTATGACTTTTTGATATGACATCAACTCAAATTGTACAAAATTTTACCACTTTAAATTCTGACTCAATTAATAGTAAGAATTTTGGCAAATGAAAAAGCCAAGTACAGAGCCTTTTAAAGCACATAGTAAACATAAAGATTTCATATTATCTTAAATGTTAAAAAAAAAAGGGAAGTTGTACAGTATGATAAAAGTTAACTGCTTAGAAGAAAGTTTTTTCTGCTGTATGAAAATACTGCTGAAAACAAACATGTAAGATCAATATAAACTTAGCTGGTTAATAAAAAGTAATTCTACTAGAATACTGTATCTTACCTAATGCACTTATTGAATGAAAGTGTTTTAAGAAGTCACTGAGACACAAAGATGACAGAACAGCACCACCTAGTTCTCTATATAAAAGTTTAAAATATGTATGCATCTCTGACTTACTTCAGAGAACTGAATATACTCTCAAAAATAAGTCATTTAATATAAAACTATATGCTTGCAAATTATTACCTGCAACAGAGCATTTACTTCAATTGCTTTGATTTTAACGTTTCATTTAAAAGAAAAAGCAAAATTAAAGATAACAGTTAAGCTGAGGTTTTTTAGTTGTGCAAGGCACTGCATTCTGTAATCCAGATAAGTAAATCTCTAAGTAGACTAACTGTACATGCTTGACCACCATTATGATTTCCAAAAGTATATATCTTTTTTTTTTTTTTTACTCTATCTACTACAAGATATATATATCATCTACCCCGGGGACACCGATGGACAATAAATAATAATATAAAAACACCATACGACCTGTTAGGAATATGACCTCATGTGCATGTTGAGGTCATCAATCAAAGTTAAATATTAAAAGAAATAATATAAAGATATCGAGAATATTTGTATCCCACTCATATTATTTTACATATTCCAACATTTCACACAACTGTATATAAAATTCATTTTATTTTTAAAGTTTTTAAGTGGTATTCTCATCTATTCTCCAGCTTTATTTATCAGGTGATTCTTAATTCAGCCATATTCAGGGCAGCTTGAGCAGGAGGAAAGATTTCAAGAACAACATTTCATCGGCAGTCTCGAGAAGCCATATACTAGTAGCACAGGTTTTAATCAGGCACAATGTAGTATTGTAATATAAGCAAGGGACAGAGTTTTAATATATATGACACAGTATAAGGAGCACTGTTTCTGGATAGGACACTTTAAAAATGTTTTCCCTGAGGCATCAGCAGCTCTTTAAATGACTGTCACTGGTAACATCAGAATTGCTCAAGCAGAACTTCAGCTCTAAAAAAACTAAATATTGTTGCTTGTTACATAGATTCTTCTCACAGACCTCTTCTCCCCTACATTCCCTCTGCTGACCTGGTCATCTATTGTTCTGGCCCACTGAGCCTTTATGAAATTAAATGAATCATCCTCTTGAACAAATCAGTTAGAATAGACCATGCTTGAATATTTCTTGTTCACTTGTCAGCTTCTTTCAAGTTGTATTAATAAAAAAAAGAAAGAAACTGGAATCATACTGAGAATGTTTTCAGGATAAACAACTGGAGGAAATGAGAGCTCTTTAGGCCAAACTTAAATTAAAAAAAATGTTAAAAGCTCAGTGGGCTTATAGTAATGCTCTTAAATCAGTGATTTCATATTTTCATTGATACATCCACATTAGGTAGCTATTGAAAACATATTACTATAAAAATGGATTTTTTATTTTAGAAAATAAGCTAGGGTGTTACATATTTTTGTGTAACTAGTGTCTCAGCTACTAGACTATAAACTCCATGAGGGTGGAAACCGTTTCCACCTTGTTACTGTGTATATCTAACATTTAAAACACTGCCTGCAAGTAGAGATTGGTTTAAAAAAATGAAACAGTGAATGAGTAAGTTATGCTTAAAAAAACCAAAGCCTATGAAGAATGAAATGATTATAGAAATTTACGCATGCACACATTGAATAATGCACAAAAACAAAATTCAATTTAAAATTGAAACAGTCTATTTTCTTATAATAAAAATGGCTAATGGAATGAGAGCTGGTGTTGTATGAAAGTGATGAATCACTGAATTCTGCTTCTGAAACCAATATTGTGCTGTATTACTACCTAGAATTTAAGTAAAAATTTTAAAGAGAAAAAAAATAAAATAAAGGACTAACAGCAAAAATTTACTAATTTTTGAAGTTGATCTACGGATGTAATTTCATGAGAAAGGCATGTATGACCCAAGCTCAGGCTGATGACTACAAAACTAATTTATAAAACTCATTGACAGAGACAGAAAGCTCTGAAATTTATGTAGACATATGTATCAGAATACAAATCTCTTTACAGTGTAAAATCTTAACTGAATAATGCACGGGTAGATATCAAAAATTAAATTTTAGTAAAAGGTATTTTTTAAGACTACACAGTGAATGTTACACTGTGTTACAAACTATTTTTAGGTGGTAAGTGAAAAGAGATATGCCATTTCTGTAGTCTTCAATCATCCATAATATTCTTCTACAACCCATGACCAAAGAATGAATGTGATTCTAGTTTCTCAGTCTACAGAAGAAACTGCAGAAGTAACTTGCTTGGTTACTGGGTGGCTCGGTCAGTTAAGCATCTGACTCTCGATTTTGACTGGGGTCATGATTTCAGGGTTGTGAGATCAAGCCCCCCATCGGGCTAGCGCTGGAGATGGAGCCCACTTAAGTTTTCCTCTCTCCCTCTCCCTCTTCCTCCCCCTCACACAGAAAAGAAGAAAGCAAAAGAAAGTAACTCGCCCAAGGTCTCTAAAATAGTGGCATGGTGTAGATGAGAACTGAGGCCTTTTCATTCCTACCATTATGTCTTGCTGCTGCAGGGCACTTCCAAAATTCAGAGTTTGAGTTAGTCCAGCGATATCTCCTCGCTGTACAGAATATAGAACCTACCACCACGAGGCCAGAGTCTTTACTGTGCCTCCACGCTAGCAGTAGTTTGGCATGGCTGCTGCGTATGTTCTCCTGAAGGATCAGGGCTGTGATTCATGCCTCCTCCCCTGTCACAAGTTACTCCCATTCTCTGTTCAGTCCCCCAAGATGATATGAAAGTTTTCGGAGGAAATATCTCTAACACCTGATCAAGTTTACTATTGGCTTGTGATAAGACCATCATTAAATGATAGAAAGACTGTCTTCCCAACCTGTCCACACCCATCCATCAAACAAAGTTGTGGTATTACAAAATACACTTTCTGGCTGTCCTGTCCTTCAAGGATAATCCGTTCTGCTTTGTTGGTCGTCTGTACTTGTATAGCCAATAAAATTCGGTAAAGCGAAGTGAAGGTTTAAAGTAAATCTGACCTTACTGAACTCTACTAGATCTCTAAAAAACTATGAACTTATCACTGTATCAATACCTTCATCTTAGCTATTCCACGGAAGTGAAAGGATAGGGAGGATTGAAGTTTCAAAATACCATTAGTCTTACCTCACCCATAGCATTTTTATGTTTAAAGAAAAAAATGCAGGCCAATGGGCATGAAACTATCATATGTAAATTTTACTTGGCCTTTAAAAGATATGTTTTTTATATTAAAACTAGATATATAACTTTATATATTAAAAATATATAATTTTTACTGAACACACTTCATTTTCATGCTAGTTAGCATCAGGTCTTTCCATAAAGACATTGTTCAGTATTCTTTTGAAGAATATAACGGATATTGTTTTTAATTTGGTGACTCTGGACAAAAACTTTGGCCTGAAATGCTTGCCTTCTATCAAATTAAAAAAATTCATTTTCTGAGTGGGTCATTATGACTAAAACTGTTGAGAAATAAACAGGTATAGCTCTTCCTCACATTTCCAGTGTTTCCGATATTAAGTGGTTACACATTAAAAAATCATGTCACTTCTAAAACTGGATTTACAAGAATATTCTCTATATAATAAACATTCAGTAACAAATTATAATATTTTTTTCACCATAGCAGGCAAACAGTCAACAAAAACTGCTTCTGAAACTACCTTCCTGTTTATTCCCTAGGCTCTGTAAAGTCAGTCAGTAAGGGCCGAACTGAAGCCACATTAGAAGGTTATTCTGCAGCTGTTGCATCACATTGACAGTCACAGTTTAACATAAAGAAGATTCTAAGTACAGCAGCTATGGGTGAATATAATTCTTAATATCAACTCCATAAAGTGGTAACAACATTTAATAAATTGAACTAGTTTAATCTGCTTGGGATATTTTTATTTACTGAATGTGCATTTCTACACAACGACGATAGAGTGATTTCAGCACCTTCCGTCAGGTAAATCTTAAGTTAGCCTAGTCAATAATACCTTTTCAGATGCCCAAAGTCATGAAACAGTTAAAAATCGAAAAGATATCAAGAAATTGATTTTCTAAATTTGAAGAAAAACTCTATGGCTTTAAAGAAAAGCTATATTTCCCTGGGACTTTTAAGAAAAAGCATTCTTAAAACACTTTATGTGGCATTAAAGTCACTACGAATTGTAGAAAGTCTTTTTTCCCTTGGTATTCAGCTCCCAGTAACTATATTTAAATTCTCTTCAAAAAGCAGTTAATATTCCCATCCTACCACCCACGGTCTTTCAAAATGCTAAAAGGGAAATAAATCAAATTCAACCACAGCAAATATGTGTCTTCAATTGCAGAAGTATGACTAAATATCAAGAAAAACCCCACAATATTTAGGATTTTCTTTAAAAGGCCTTTCAAATAAAATGGATGTAATCTTCCCAAGTCAAAGTAAGTGAAGTGCACCCTGAATCCATACTTCAGAGACGATTCCCAGAACATCTACTCCACAGCTTTGGCAATAACAAAAGCAGGTCAGTCCCCACTGATAATCTGGCAGATCAAGGTCAGTTTGTAATTCCTCTTTGTTCATACATTTATCCGGAAATACTGGTTACTCTAAGTAGAACAGTAAGATGATTTGGTTTCATGTTTACCTAAAGCCATCATCAGGAATATTTGGAGGGCTACAGATAGAAATCTTTAATAAGTAAAAAAAAAAAAAAAAAAAAAAAGACAAGGGGTTATGATGCCCGGAGAAATCAGGGAGATTCAAAGCTATGAGATGAATGTTTTCAGTGCAAATTCGAATTGCTTGCCCTAATTGAAAGCAATGGTCTCATATTTTTGTGAAGGATGTCATTATTCAGAATTGTTTGTGTTTCTTAGTAGCCATTTTTTTTGTACTCTCTCTGTACCTTAAATACGAATAAACATTCATTGCAAATATTTATTCTATTCAGAATAGTGTATTGGCACTTTGGCAGTTATAACATAAATACTTAAATATTATTTGGATCCAATTAAAGAGATGTGTCAGGATTAAATGGATTGGAAGAGAACTAATCAATCAGTGGAATGAAAACATTAAAAAAAAAAAAAAAGACACAGACCAGACCTTAGATTAAGCACTTGAAATGAAATGAAGAATAAGACCCTGTACTTTATGGGTTTATAATCCAGTAGAACAAACAGACAGATAAATACCAAACATTCAAAATACTATAATAAAAATACACAAAAGGGTTATATAGATCATAGCATAGACAAAATAAAATGTTTCAAATATCAAGGGCAGATGGCATTCTTTTGTCTACTTAAACACATCAGATGTTGGTCAAAATTTTTCTTAATAAAAAACTCCAGTGAGTTACTGGAGACCAGTATTTTTTTAAACTATCATTAATAATAATGTGGCTTCAAATTTGCAGTTGTAAAATAACAAAACAAAAATTGGTTAAAACTGTTAGTATATATCAAAGTTAGTTAGTATATACAAAATGCTTTTGATTGCAGTAGTCATAAATAAAAGAAAAAAGTGTACTTACAAATCAAACTCAAGTTTTCTGATGATATGACACATAGGCCAATGCAAGTCAAAAGGTACAATTAAGATAAGTATGCCCTCAAACTCGTGCAATGCAGGAAAATATCCTCCATATAAGTGGTGACATGTACTAAATGAGCCAATTTTTATAACCATCCCTCCACAAATGAAGTCCCTATTTAAAAAACATCTGTCTTTCTTTCTCTTTCTCTCTTCTTCCTCTGTTGGGTTCAATGTCCCTATATAGTTTCACAGTTGTCCAAATTGCATCCAAAACAAAAATCGAAAAAAATCATGTCTCAGATTTGACAGTGCACTGACATTTGGCAGCCCTTGCAGTTGCAGGCAATTAATACTATCTAAAAATCTATAGCCTCAAATAATAACCTGCGTATCTTGAAGATCCCACCACAGCAAATGTGTTAACGGACTAGTTATGGAATAGAGTATTGATTTAGGAACAATTTTTGATTCTTGTTTTGAGAGAGTGAAAGGGACAATCCCTATTCAAGATAAGGGATACACATTTTCACTCATTATTTTATTTCATTCCCAGGCCAAAGAACTACTTAGAAATAACAGATACTGTATTATGTATCACAATGGTGAATTTCATTCTGCCTTGGCAGGGTAACTAGTAAGTGTAGAATGTAGCTGCTTGCTATACTGGAGTCATGGATATATAATTGCCTTCAGAAACATCCTTCTCTGAATACCACCTACACATTAATACATGACAGTGAACTTACAGCCAGACCCCTGTTCTATCCCACATGATCCTTGAAAAAGCTTTGAAATGAGGCCACGTGCATAATTAAGGCACAGTGAATACCACAGTACATGTAACAAGCTAGAGTATTATGAATCCTTAGGGGAACCTCATAGAACTAATACATTTTCTAAAGAAAGCTGCACATGAGTAAAGAGGGCCCAAAATGCTAATTAGATCCTCTCAGTGAAAGCTATAGAAAAGTTGATCCTTGAATCCTGAAGTTGGGCACAGAATGGAACATTTGTATACAGAAACACTGAAGGGGGGGGGGAAGAATTTGACATAAAAGCCCCTCAATAGATGGTTTACACAATTCATGAGAAAATAAATAATACAAAATAAACAAAATAACAGTGGGAGAATGTCAACCCTCCTGAAAGGGTTAAGTATGAGAACCGATTTCGTATTAGAAAGGGATTATGTAACAACAGAGGGAAATACTCACCCTAGCATATGCTAATTTAGTCAGCTTTGCCAGGCATTTCTCCGTGTGTTTGGCTGGCTGACTCACCTTCCTTGCCTCTCCTTTTTGCCATTTCATTATGAAAGTAAGGAGTTTGAACTCTCACAAAACACAATAATAGCAATAACAAAAACAAGTAAAAGCACATTATATGAGTTTTATCCTTGCTAAAACATTGGGGTATGCATTGTGGAGATCAAAAGGAAAATCACCCAAACTGTACGTATTCAGCACATAGGCTTTAGCAAATCTCCCTTTCTTGAACCACTCTTCATTCCTCATTAATTACTTTTAATAGGTCTTTCAGGTTAGGAGTATGGTCGGGACTGGGGGGATATTATATTCCTGGACAGTGCAAAGGAAGCTGAGTTACTGTGTTACTCAGACTTCAAAATAGAAAATAGAGAGCAGTAAAGGAGTGACAATTAGACAAGCTTATTGTATATTTTTTGTTTGCTTTTTAATACAAATATTCTAACCACCTCTCATTTCAACCTAAATCTACTACTTAAGATTGGAAAGTAGGGGGCATATAAGGTATGAGAATGAATGGAAGATACGTAGGTGTCATGGGCATTTTCCCCCAGAGGGGATAGAGGACAAGCTAACGTCAAATATGAATTCATTAAGAGAGTAAAAATGTATTTTACACACCATAAATTTGAGTTTGGATGTTTAAGTAAACCTTAAGGGAGTCACTTGCATTTTGAAAGGCAAACACTTTTAACAAAGAAGCCAAAAATATTTCTCTATAAGAACAAATTAATTGTTTTTTATAAATCATACTGAATCAATATAACAGCTATACACTTAACTGTTGGCAGCACATCCTTGTCAGGAAAGGTGCTTTCTTGCTCTATTCCCAAAGATGACTTTAGATAAACAATGAGTGCGCCGTTACTGTAAATAAGCCATCATCAAAAACATAAAATTGTTAGGGGATCAATTTGACCAATAAGAACTGTTGCTTTCTTAATGTGAAGTGATTTGCACTACTTGATCATACTTAGCTCTAAGATTTTTTTATTTCTCAAAGCAAACGATTCCTTATTTTTATATTCTAATCTCTAATGACCTCTGCATCTATCCCCCAGAATAACTGTTTATGGCTAAATTGGAGCTTCCTGTTCAGCATTCAAGTGGCTGAAAGATAATTTAAAGATTCAAGTAAAAACTATTTGCTGACTTAGAGTTATATCAAATGTTGAATAATGACTGTCTTAATATTTACTTCAAAGTCCTCTAAAATAGAATGTAAATAATTAGTAGCCAGCCCTCTCTAAGGCAGATCCCTTTACAACTTCAGCCCTGTGTCTATTCGTGTAGTGGAAGGGTCTCATTACTTAGTTTCATAAGCACAAAAGAAGATTCAGAATAGATGCTCAGCTCTATCACAAATTCAGAAATTGTATATCTTGCTTGTGTGTTTTTAAGGGGAAACGCTAATCATTGTTAAAGCCTAAGAAAATTTATTCAAAAATATACTTTTTAACCCTCATAAAAAGGGTAAGAGAAAATAACTGAGTGCAAAGAAAACAAACTCTTGCCTTTTCCTCACATTGAAGAAACCCCCCCTGTAAGTAGGATCAGCCCTAATCCAGAGGCAGCCCATCCAGGTGCCTTCCTGAAGTTTTAGCAACAAAAAGCATTCTGTTTGTGATAAGAAAACCATTTCCCCCCACACCCTGATTGGAATGTCCCTGAATAGGTTCATGTTGACCTTCTGAGAAATCAACCTGGATGCTATGCGACTCCCACGGTTCTTTTGTCTTTAAGCGGTTTTTTTTCCTTTTACCTTTAAAAGATGCCTGTAATTGCTAATCGGGGCTCTCCTCCTCGGAGGCGGAGAGCCCGTTTGCGCAAACGTTCAATAAACCCTCTTGCTAATTGCATCTGCCTGTCTGGGGTCTGAGTCTCTGGGGCATCCACCGGGACACGTTGGCACCCGTGAGCCAGGGTCCAACAACTTAAAGTTTAAGTGGTGACATATTATGAAGAGATGCAGCTACTTAATTCCATTAGGACATACCTATTCATGCCAACACTATTTATTATGTATCTACTAAATTGAGAATAAGAAGATTGCACAGATGACAAAGGCTCAGGGCTTGCCCTCAGGAAGCTTAAGTTTAGTAGTCATTGGGCACTAGAGCTGTTCTAGGAGGACCAAAAAACCAATACCTGCCAATTCCACAAAGAACTCTAACTTCAGCTTTTGAGTTTGGCTTCCTCAGTTTGTGATTTCTCACCACTTCCTCAGCCTACTCAGCCAGCTGTTACACATTGGGTGGTTTTGCCAAGGTTGTTCAACGAGCCTATTAAAATGAGGACGCCTTCTCAATAAATTCGTGAAATGCACATCAGTGTTATCAAATAAAACATCAATAGGATAGGTCTATTTATATTATGAATGTACCCCAAATCCTTCATAATAAATAAACCTTACTTGTCTCAATCATCTGATACCCCATAGATTTCTCATTTTAAAAAGAAAATTAATATTATTTGATATTGATTTTATGTCACTTTAAAATGCATGACTCACATTTCTTCCAGCATTTTTGTATTTCCATTTGCTCCTTAAGTAATCCAAGTAATTTTTTTCATTAAAAAAAATGGCATCTCACTATTTCAATGTGGGGCAAATAGTTCTCAAGTATCTGATCTTCCAGGGGAGAAAGCAGAAAGAGGCCTCTCAATCAATGCTTACTTTGGTCATGTTATGCTCCCACAGTTCTAATAGTTGTAGAAATGGTGAAGACAATGAAGTAAGTTTCCATATCTTGATAGAAAATCTGCCCAGAGACTCCCCATATTTGCAGGGAGATTTTCCTAATTACTAAGTGTTTGGGGTTTGACCATTTAAATCATAGTCTTTGGCTCTTATGTACAGATTCTACTCTTTAAAGTTTCAGTTGTTAATCAAGAAAGGGAGGAATATGGTTCTTGCATTCAACATAAGAAATGAGCTCAACAAGACTAGGCTATTACAAATAGAAGGAAATGAATGGGAGAGAGAGGCTTTTGAGAAGCATTAAGTTATCAGTATTTTATTAAGTGTATGTAGGTGTATTTTGTACTTAATAATACACTTTCTAAAAATGTAAGGGGAAGTTTATGTTCAGTGTATTCACTGAGGCAAGTACTATGCATGTCCAATTGACCTTCAATTTGAAAGTCTTTCTAAAATAACAGATCATTCATCAAAATATCTCATGGAAAATAAAACAAGACAAAACCAAACACTAAAATCCCAGTATTTGTGTTGAATGTGTTTTTCTGTAAGACTAACTCTAAAAAGGAAACAAAGTTCTCAACAAACTCTCTATGTATGTCTATTTTCTGGTTATATTTTGTCCTTTCTTCTTTGCCCTTCCTAGGACCGTTTTCTTGTGCTAAACAAGACAGTCTCCATCTTTGCCGTGCCCCCTCAGGCATGGAAAGGGGACACAGCTTCAGCCAGGGTTAGCAACTGAACTGGATCTGCTCTGTAACCAAGAGAGGTTTTAGTTCCAGGTGGCAAGCTTTTGCACGCCTCCTTCTAAAGAAATTCATTTCTCTAAACTGTTCTGTACCCTCATTCCAGATTTTTCCCCTGCCTACGATGGAGGAAAATAAGAAAGGATGCCCCATAAACTAACACAGAAGCAAATTTTGTTATCTAAGTAGTCTATACATTGCGAGTTGTGCTTTGGTCAGAAACATATTTATTTCCTTCTAATGATTCATTTTCATTTCCTAAGAATCCACTGAAGACAAAATGGTAGATTTTTAGAATAGTACTATTTTTTTTAACTTATTTTATCATTGACTTGATTCTAACCACTGGCTCTTTAACTTTACATATTAACAAGCCAAAAGGTTGATTTTGCTTCCCAGAAAGAGTAAAATATTGGTGACAATGTAAAACACAGAGAAGATACGTTCAAATGAGTCTTCTTGTCTAAAATAAGGCATAGTGCAAGAAAGGGGATAATAATAGAGATGCTAAATTAATTGATCAGTATTACTTAAGTCACAGAATACCACCATAGTTCCGATAAAGCTAAAAATAAGAAGCTATAGGCTGCCTATAGCATTTGCCTAGTCATAACTACCAGCAGGCAGAACAGACTCCCTCTAGCCAAAATCAGTTAGTTGCTCACTAGTTCCGCCGCCACCCTTCTTTCTCTGCACAAGGAAAGGAAAGACCTGCTAAGTGTTTAATCTGTGTCCAGGAAATAAAGCTTTTCATTTTACAACCTAACCAAGTCCTAATAAAAGTGTAGGATGCTGGGAGAAACATAAACCTCAACCCTGAAGCAATGTTTTTGGCCAAGAGTAAAACAAGGAAGGCCTGAGCAATTTGTTTGAGCAGGAACTGACAATATCAACAAAGTGCGATGTGTCTGTGGAGCAGTGTTTGATCAATGTGAGGCAGCCATAAACATGAGACGACAATCCAATGGTGCTTTGCACCCCCTACCCCTCTAATTTTTTTTTTCCTTTTAAATCCTCTTCTGTCCTTTGGTGTCTTAACATGGCCTGATCTAAGATGCTCATAAGTACACAGACCCTGTTGGGCTGGTGCTTTCTCCCTGGTTGCTGTAGAGGACGCTTATTTATTTATATACTTGGACCTGATGCTGGTGCTGCTGTGGGTTGCAGTGGTGCATTTTCTCTGGCATGCCCACACCGCTTCCACCACCACCTCTAATCTGCTGTGAAAGCAGCACTTTTTAAATAATTGGCTTACGTACTTAATACAAGAGACCCATGTTCTTAATAAAAGAGAATGCAGCTGATGGAATCTCTCCGGGTAGAGAGAGAGAAAATCCTCCTCCAGGCTGAGAGAATGAGACACCAGCAGACATTTATTTTGCAGTGCAGTGAATCGACAATTCATGGGAAATGTTGAAGGCAGAGGAGGCGCCCCCCAAGTGCAGTCCTTTGCCCACATGCTCTATAATAAATAATCTCACACCAGCCCAGCAGTGTGTGCAATGACGTGCCGGGGCCAGCACGCACAGATTGGCAGGGAAAACACATCCAGGGGTGTCGAGTTTTCATCGCAATCACCGAATTAACTGATTTCCCCACCTCACACTCCCACTACCCGGCGTAGAGCGCACGCGCACACACACACACATGCAGAGTTGAGAAATGCAAGTTACTGAGAGGTGAAATAGGGCATCTAGGAACACGTGTCAGCATGGATTAGAGACCCAAGTGATGTGTCAGCCTCCCGGGGTACTTGTGAGAGGGTGGGAGTGCGAACGGTGGGAAATGGGACGAGGCAGCGTAAGCAGGGAGAAGGCTGCCGGCTTTCTCGGGGATGCTGGCACATGACATATCTGAAATTCACATTTAACATAAAACACAAAAAAAGATGGTAAGAAATACCTCTGCAAGGTCAGTTAGTTAATTCAGAAAAACTCTGTCCACTCTGTTTTCCTTCACATCATAAATATGCATAAATAAAATCCATCCCAGTCCATATCCTGCAGGATAGGAGGCAGGATGCATTCCAAGGACTTGCTGAAAGACGGTTCACTGACCTCATTTAAATCCTCCAAAGGCCAATTAGGTTTTGCACGCCTGCGGTCTACTTGTGTCTTACTTCCAGATTCCTTTTACCAAGGGACAAATACATTTGATCAACTTATCTTTCCCACTACTACAGAAATGACGACAGAGGGGTTAGAGGTGGGCAAAGATTTAGCAAGAAATCAAGAGTCACCTACCTTTGAAAATCCTATAGTCCATCGTTTCCCATCCATCCTTTCTGTATCTCACTCAGGCCACATCCCTATAGGACTCCTCTCTTCAAAGCAACAACTTTCCGCCCACCGGCCCCGGCCCCCCCAGCCCTGGCCTGCCGCCCCCGCCTCACCACCCCCCAAGTGCGCTCTCCCCACGCCCTCCTACTCCGCACATGGCCATTCACTTCATCACCAGCGTCGTCCTCCCCTTCCACAGGGCCCCCTCCTCCTCCTGCAAGAGGGAGGATCTGAGGAAAAGTGCACCCCGGTTCCCCAGCCGCTCTGCATCCAAACCCAGTGATTTGCATCATAACAGCGTTTTGTGCGGTTCCCCCCACCGCGGTCGCAGGGGTTCGTACATTTCACGTGAAAGGACAATATTAATGACGGAAAGAAGCGGCAGGAGCAGAGCCATAGAGAGGTCGGGAATCCGAGCGGAAATCCCTAGCAGTAAAGTAACTGCTTAGGTGCGTAGATTTCTTTGCTTAAAGAAAAAAAGAAAAAAAAAGAAAAGAAAACCAGACAGGCTGATTAATTTTAAAAAACAGGCTTGTTGATACAGTAGCTTTGAGTCTTTTGCTTTTTCCCTTCCTCTTTCCCTTTTTTAGTTCTTGATTTATTCTTTCTCTCTTTAACCCCCTTTTCTTTTTCTTTCTTTCTTCCTTTCTGTCGCTCTCTCCTTTACATCCCAGACAGTCTCCTCTCCCTTCAGAGGTGCGTGACACGTCTCACGACACACCTGCCCCCGGGGATGTCACTGCAATGCACACGGCGCTGCCGCAGCTGCTGTTCTCGCAGTCTCGGTAGCTCGCTCCCAGGCTCTCACTCACTTTTCAAAGACACACGGATGTGATGGTGGGAAGCAGAGAAAAGAGGAAGGCGACCCGGAAAGGGGGAGGTGAGAGCGAGGACGAGGATGGAGAGGGCCGGTCAGGAGCGTGATGTGGGAGGTGGCCGGTGGGGGTGGGTGTGAGGGTGTGATGTTCAGAGAAGGCGCCAGCTGCCAGCCGGAAGGCGGGGACGTATGGGGGTGCTGCTGGCGGGGACTGAGTGAGGGATGGAGGCAGCTCAGGTGGGTGAAGAGGCGGAAGGGGCCGCGCACGGGACTGCCTGCTGGGAGCGCAAGGCTGAGCCAGGGCCCAAGATCCGAGGGGCTGGAAGGGGCGGAGTGGAAATGCGGGGTGCAGTGGGGGTGATGGGGAAGGGCGTGAAGCTGATGCTCCCGCGGCGGGGAGGGGATGACCTGGTAGAGGAGCCCGCAGACGCTGTAGAAGCGGAGGACGGCGCTGCGTCTCCAGGTCACGGTCCCTTCTCTAAGGGGCTGGGAAGGAACGAGGGGGGCGAGAAGATGCTGGTGACGGGGGCCCACAGTGCAGGGTCCGCCGGCGTCCTCCTGACGCCCGCTGGACCCTTGGTCCCCGCTGCGGTGCTCGAACCCTCGGACCCGGACTGGAGGCAGCAGAAGCGGCAGCTGCGACGCACCCGCAGAATGGGGTTGCGGTGGGCGGAAGAGTGTCTCCTGCTGCTGCTGCTGGTGCAGCCGCGACAGCCCGTCAGGCAGGCACCGGGTCGGAGCTCGCCTTCCCCTCGGCTCGCACCGCAAGTCCCAGAGCCCGCCGGGGCTGCCCGAGCAGGTGGTGCAGGGACCCGGGGTGTTGGAGAAGGTGCAGGCGAGGGCTGCAGGGGTGGGCAGGTCACGGAAGGGAGGGGGGGCAGAGGGGGCGCAGGCAAGCAGCAGCTGCCGCTCGCGCTCGGGGTGTCTCGGGGTCCTGGCAGGGGAGACGGCGGCGGTGGACGCGGCGCTGGGGGCGGCGGCTCCCGGATGCTCGAGCTGCAGCAGCAGCAGAGGTACCGGCGGCGGCGGCGGCGGCTCTACCGAGCACCAGACCCAAGGGCAAGCTCCGCGCGGCGGAGACCCCGCCCCCACCCTGGCAGGGACAGACAGCGCCCCCGGCCAATGGGAGCGCACCCGCCTCCCGGGCCTGGCCAATGAGAGGAGGCGGTGGGAGGAGACAAGCGCCGGGAGAAACCAACAGGCTTCTCGAGGACCCTTGGGGCAGGGAGGACCCGAACCCCGCCCACACCCCTCCCACGGTCTCACCTCCTTGGACACGTCTCGCCCCGACTTCACAGGGGAGACCCTCGCCCGCCTTGACCCCGCCTCGCCCTCAGCCACGGTTCAGCCAATCGCCACCGCGAGGGGGCGGGGTTAGCCACGTCCCCGGCAGGTTCTGGGATCCGTGGGGCCTGGGCCAGGTCCTGGGTGCGAGGTGCTTGTGCGCATGCGGACTCCGAGAGCAGATGGTGGCTGCACCTGCCCACGCACCAGCTGCAGCACATTCTCCAACGCTCTCAGCAGCAAAGGGAGAGAGGGCAGGGGGCGGGGGGAGGCTAAGTGTAGGGAGCGGCGCACCTGCCTGCCTGCAGCATCACTCACCAGAGTTCATATTTTACCTTACCTTGCCAAGATGCCCTGTCCAGCAGTGAGGAACCGTATAATTTCCAATCTCTATCACTTTCAAGTGAGGATTAAAGATAGGCATGAGTTTTCTACACACTCCCTTTTCACATCTTTACAATCTTTGCTCCTACATGTTCCAGATAAGGAAGAGGGCTGCTGATCTCTACATAAGACTTTCCCTAAGCAGCTATGTCAGAGGTTTCCAAGACTATCACCAGATTCAGTGATTTGCTAGAATCCACAGGGCTCAGAAGTTCTTGTACACATAATTATGGCTTATTACAGCAAATGGACAAAAAGCAAAGTGATTTTTTTTAAAAACAAAATGACTAAAGGAAAATAGTACATGGGGCAAAGTCTGAAGGAAACCAGATGTAAGCTCCCGAAAGTTCTCCCTCAGTAGAGGACATGGTTAATTTCTCTAGCAACAAGATGAGGAAACCTGCTTGAAGTATTGTCTGCCAGTGAGGTCACCTGAGCCTACAACACCAAGGCTTTTATTGGTGGTCCACCACGTAGGTATATAGCCATTGCCTACAAGACCAGTTTCTGAGGCTCCAGAAACCCAGGAGAACAGGTGTTCACCATAAATCACAACGTTTGCACATATTCTCTAGAAAGACTGGTATAACACCTCAGGGACACAGGCATACAAAACATTTATATTGTTTAGAATCCAAATATTTTTTAACAACTTTGTTGAGCTATATCTCACATACCACACTATTCACCCATTTAAAATGTACAATTCATTGGTCTTTTCCTATTCAGAGATATGTACAACCACCTCCACGATTTTAGAACATTTTCATTACTGGAACTGTGATTTCCAGTTCTGCATATAGGAAGCTGAGAAGTCAACTCTCTGTCCTAACAACAAGTAAACAAGCTGAATAGACTTAAAAATCAACTCTTCTCAGATCTTTAAGAGGGGGAAGACACAGGAAAAATCACTGATCCCAAGATTGGATATATAGAAAGGTGAATGAATAACAGGAGGAAGTCATAGCTTACCTGGAGCAGACACTCACAAGCGGAAACACCTGTAGGAACCAGGCCTGAGATGAAAATTTGAACTGTACTTGTACTTGAAAACTTGAATTTCTGGAGTCTCAGAGCAAACAACTCTGGGGATTAAAAACTCCAAGGGGATCTAGTCATAGAAGAAACTCCCACAATACTGTTAGACTCACTTCTAGGAGCTCCATCAGATTCCCACAATAAATACCATAAAAAAATTCCCTGGTGCTTACAGCAGGGAAGGGGAAGAGAAACCATTTTGAAACATGCCAAAGCACTCCATTTTTCTCAATTTCTCTTCACTCCACACCTATCTATGTAGAAGTCTGAAAATTCAACAAAAATATTTCTGGAACTATTAAATGAGTAGCGAGGCTACAGAATGACAGGTTAATATACAAAGGTCAACTGATTTCCTACATGCCAGCAATGAACAAGTGGAATTTGAAATTAAAAACACAATGCCTAGCCAACACTTGTCTCCTATGTTGTTAATTTTAGCCATTCTGACAGGTGTGAAATGAGATCTTTTGTACTTTTGATTTGTAATTCCCTGATGATTGATGTTGAGCATGTTTTCATTGATGTTGAGTCTGTTAGCCATCTCTATGTCTTCTTTGGAAAAATGTCCATTCATGCCTTCTCCTCATTTCTTAACTGGATGATTCATTTTTTGGGTGTTGAGTTTGATAAGTTCTTTATAGATTTTGGATACTAACCCTTATCAGATATGTCATTAACAAATATCTTCTCCTATTCTACAAGGTTGCCTTTTAGTTTTGTTGATTGTTTCCTTCACTGTGCAAAAGCTTTTTACATTGATGAATCCCAATAGTCTATTTTTGTTTTTCTTTCCCTTCAGGAGACATATGTAATAAGAAGTTGCTACAGTTGGTGTCAAAAAGGTTGCTGCCTGTGTTCTCCTCTTGGATTTTGATGGTTTCAGATCTCATTTAGATCTTTAATCCATTTGAACGTAAGAAAGTGGTCCAGTTTCATTCTTCTGCATGTTGCTGTCCACTTTTCCCAGCACTATTTTTTTGTTAAAGTGACTTTTTTCCAGTGGATATTCTTTCCTGCTTTGTTGATCAGCTGACCATATAGTTGTCAGAATCCATTTCTGGGTTCTCTACTCTGTTCCACTGATTTTCGTCTGTTTTTGTGCCAGTACCACACTGTCTTAATCACTACAGCTCTGTAATACAGCTTGAAGTCCAGAATTGTGATGCCTGCAGCTTTGTTTTTCTTTTTTAAGATTGCTTTGGCTATTCGAGGTCTTTTATAGTTCCATACAAATTTTAGGATTGTGTGTTCTAGCACTGCGAAAAATCCTGGTGGTATTTTGATAGGAATTGTATTAAATATGTAGATTGCTTTCAGTAGTCTAGATATTTTAACAATATATGTTCTTTTGATCCATGAGCATGGAATGTTTTTCCATTTCTTTGCATCCTCTTTAGTTTCTTTCATCAGTATATTATAGTTTTCAGAATACAGGACTTTCACCTCTTTCGTTGAGTTTACTCCCAAATATCATATGGATTTGAGTGCAATTGTAAATGAATCAATTCTTTAATTCCTCTTTCTGCTGTTTCACTGTTGATGTATAGAAATGCAACAGATATCTGTATGTTGATTTTCTAACCTGTGACTGTACCGAACTTGTGTGCGAGTTCTAGCAACTTTTTGGTAGAGTCTTTTAGGTTTTCCGTATAGAATATGATGTCATCTGCAAATAGTGAAAGTTTGACTTCTCCCTTGCCAATTTGGATGTCTTTTATTTCTTTTTGCTGTCTGACTGTTGAGGGTAGGACTTCCACTGCTATGTTAAATAACAATGGGTGAGAGTGGACCACACTGTCTTGTTTTATTTTTTTTTTTTTTTGTCTTGTTTTTGACCATAGAGGAAAAGCTCTGTTTTCCCCATAGACAATGATATTAGCTGCAGGTTTTTCACATATGACCTTTGTGATGTTGATATAGATTCCCTCTATCCCTACTTTGCTGAGGGGTTTTATTATGCATGGATGTTGTATTTTAAGGGGAAACCTCTCACACTGTTGGTGGAAATGAAAACCGGTGTAGCCACTCTGAAAAATAGTACAGAATTTCCTGAAAAAGTTAAAAATAGAACTACCTTATGATCAAGGAATTGCACACTGTGTATTAACCCAAAGGATATAAAAATACTAATTCGAAGGGATACATTCACCCCAGTGTTTATAGCAACATTATCAACAATAGCCAAATTATGGAAAGAGCCCAAATGCCATCGACTGATGAACAGATAAGCAAATGTGTATATATAAATAAATGGGATATTACTCAGCCATAAAAAGAATGAAATCTTTCCATTTGCAACAACGTGGATGGAGCTATGGAGTATTATGCTAAGCAAAGTAAGTCAGTCAAGTAAGATAAATGCCTTATGATTGCACTCATATATGGAACTTAAGAAGCAGAACAGATGAACAGGGGGTAAAAGAGAGGCAAACCAGGAAACAGACTCTTAGCTACATAGAAGGAACTGATGATCACTATTCCCAGGTGAGCAGGGGATGCATTACATGGGGGATGGGTATTAAGGAGACCACTTTTGATGAGCATGGGGTATTGTATGTAAGTGATGAATCACTAGGTTCTGCACCTGAAACTAATATTGAATGGTTAACTGTAATTTACATAAAAAATTGGAAAAAAAGACCCACAATACCATTTACATTAACACTCTCAAAAATGAAATACTTAGGGCAGCCCAGGTGGTTCAACGGTTTAGCACCACCTTCGGCCCAGGGCCTGATCCTGGAGACCTGACATCGAATCCCACATCAGGCTCCCTGCATGGAGCCTGATTCTCCCTCTACCTGTGTCTCTGCCTCTCTCTCTCTCTTTCTCTGAATAAATAAACAAATAAATAAGTAAAAAAATGAAATACTTAGATGAACAAAAAAACAAACAAAAACTAAATAAATGGAGATATATTCTATTTTTATGGACAAGATAATTCAATATTATGAAAATGTAAAATAAATATATATATATATATAAAGGGGTGGATAGAGGGAGCTATCAATGTAATACCAATTAAAATCCCATCAGGTTATTTTATATGTATCAAAAATTAATTCTAAAATTTATATGGAGAGACAAAATATCTAGAATAGCCAACACACTATTGAGGGAGAACAACAGAGTTGGAGGGCAGATGCTACTTGGTTTTAAGACTTACTACTCAGCTATAGTAATCAAGGCAGTGTGGCATTGACAAAAGAACAGACAAATAGGGTAATGGGTCAAAACAGAGATCCCAGAAATAGATCTCCATAAATACAGTCAACTGATCTTTGACAAAGGAAAAAGGGTAATACAATAAAGATAGTCTCTGCAACAAATGATGCTAAAAAATTGGGCAATCATCTGCAAAAACATGGGCCTAGACACAAATCTTGTACCCTTTACAAAAAATAACTCACCTACATGTGAAAAAGAACACTATAAAACTCCATGAAGAGAGTATATGAGAAAACCTAGATTACCTTGGCTATCATAAGGTCTTTTTACCACACCACCAAAGGCAAGATCCATGAAAATAAAAAAAAAAGATAAGCTGAATTTCATTAAATTTAAAAGCTTTTGCTCAATGAAAATCAATATCAAGAGAATTAGAAGACAAGCCACAGAATGGGTAATATTTTTTCCAAAAAATGCACCTAATAAAAAACCATTATCCAAAATATACAAAGAACTCTTTTTTATTTACAAGATTTATTTATTTATTTTAGAAAGAAAGAGAGTGAAAGAAGATGCATGGGAAGCATGAGTGGGGGTAGGAGCAAAGGAAGAGAATCCTCAAGAAGACTCCTTGCTGAGCTCAGACCCTGAGGTGGGGCTCAGTGTGGGGAAGGAACGCCAGGCTCCCATTCTACCTCACTACCTATGTGATTATGACTTGAGCCAAACGAAGAATTGGTCACTTAATCGACTGAGCATTCAGGGCCCCCTTAAATATGCAAAGAAGTCTTAAAACTCAATAATAGGAAAACAAACAGCTCGATTTTAAAATAAGCCAAAGATAGGTTAGGGGCACCTGGGTGACTCAGTTGGTTAAGCATCTGACTCTTGATTTTGGCGTGGCTCATAATCTGGGGTCCTGGAATCAAGCCTCCCATTTGGCTCCATGCACAGTGGGGAATCTGCTTAAGGATTCTCACTCTCCCTCTTCCTTTGTCCCTCCCCCTGCTTGCACATTCTCTTTATGTAAAATAAAAATAAATAAATCTTTAAAAATAATGATAATAATAAATAAAAATAAGCCAAAGACCTTAACTGATACTTTACCAAAGAAAATACACAAATGGCAGATACACGTATTAAAAAATGTTTCACAATATATGTTATCAGGCAAATGAAAATGAAAATAACAGGGAGATACCTGCACACACTTACTAGAATGGCCAAAATCCAGAACACTGACAATACCAGGTCCTAGTAAGGATAGGAAGCAAGAGGAAATTTCACACACTATTGGTGAGGATCAAAAATGGAACAGGCACTTGGAAGACAATTTCAAAGTTTCTCGCAAAACTAAACATACTCTTAATATATAATCTAGCCACATTCTCCTTGGTATTTACTCAAATAAATAGAAAATCGTGCCCACACAAAAACTGGCACATGTATGTTTATAGCAGCTTCAGTTTAATTTGCCAAAAGTTGGAAAAAACCAACATGACCTTGAGTAGAAGAGTGAATGAGTGAATGGATGAATGAATGAATGAATAAATATTTATCTAGCACTAAAAATAAATGAGCTATCAAGCCACAAAAAGACAATGAAGAACTTTCAGTACTAGTATATTAGCATATATATTAACATTTTAGTAAGTAATAGAAACAAATAGAGAAGGCTACATGATTCCAAATATGTGACATTCTGGAAAAGATAAAACTCTGGAGACAATAAAAGTATCTGTGGTCAGCTGGGGTCGGGGTGGTTGGGAAAATGAATAGGTAGAGCACAGAGGATTTTTAGTACAATGAAAATACTCTGTATGATATTATAATGATGTATGTATGTCATTATATATTCATTCAAACCCATAGGATGAATAACACCAAGAGTGAACCCTAAGGTGAACTATAGACTTTAGGTGATTATGATGTGTCAAAGTAGGTTTCCCTTTTGGTAGAAAAAAAAAGTAGGGTGATTGTTGATAATGGGATAATGTGTGTGGGATATACGGGGAGAGATGGGATCTCTCCCTCCCTCTCAGTCTTGTTGGCAACCTAAAGCTACTCTAAAAAAGTAAAACCTTAAAAAAAAATTCAGTACCCTTTAGCTTTCACCACCTTATGATCCCAGCTACCTTCCAAGCCATAAGCAATCAGTCATTTATTTTATGTTTCTATACCTTTGCCTATTCTGGATTTGTAGTGAATCTTCAAGATTGCTAATACTGTGGCTGCACTGGCTCATATGATTTTTATTTTGGTTATAGGACACATTTCGGCAAGAAATCATCAAGGAACTTCGAAGAACAAGATTTATTACTCACACATCCTGGAGGGAATATGGCATGCCAAAGGCACAGAGTAAAGGCAAGGTAGAGTGAAGGGGGTGAGAGACATAGAAGATGGAGAGAGAAAGGGACAGACAGAGAGACAGACAACCCTGAACTTGGGGTTCTGCCTTTATTAGGGTTCAAGTGTGGAGTGTTTAGAGTTTCATGCGTTCACTTTTCACCAGCTAATTTAAAGCATAAGAGCAGGAATTAGGGGTGGGGATGTAAAAGCAGGGTCACTCAAGCTGTCAAGTATCTCAGCTAACTAAGGCTTTTTTGCGAAAGGAAACTTCATGGCAGGGGTGGCCTAATTCCATGCCTGGTTGTTTTGCTAGTAGTTGGGTCACAGAACTAATAATATATTTATTCAAGATGACTGTCTTTTAATAAAAATTTCTTGGCCATAAAAAACCTAATGTCAACCGCTCATACAACACCACCATCAACAACAAAAAGCTTCATGTCAGGCACTTATATTACACAGAGAATCTACATTATCACATTTGCTTGTTTTATGTATCTCCTCGCACTCTTGCTAGAGAGAAAGGAGAACTCCCCAGGATAGAACAACTTCACTCTGTCTTCCCAGCAGGAATTCCAAAATTTCTGTGGACAAGTGCTTGATATATTTGTCTATTATTGAATGTAGTAATCCTGCCTTTGATCTACCATGTATTTTCTGTATGAATTTATGGAGAGATGAAAGCTGATGCCCTGTCATTTTAGACCATTGAGCTCTGGACTCAAAGGAACCACATTTGAACATATGAAGAAACTATGTGACATTACCTGAGGGTTTGTGATGAACTGGATATTCCCCATTTGCTCATCCCAGACTTACCTTCCACCCATCCCAATCCTGCTGTGTCACAGAGGCTGACCTCCATGGACTTTATCAATCTGGTTGTCTTGCCTCTGCTGCTAGTTGTGGTCAGTCCATGGAATGCACACCTCGGAAGCTAGAGGAAGATGAAAGGGAGATACAAATCAGGTTTCTTATTTCTCTGTGTTTCTCTCTGCTGGTTTGAGGGTTTGTGTGTATTTTATTGTTGGTGGTGGTGTTTTTGTTTTGTTTTGTTTTTAAACATGTGTATTTCTCTACTACTGTCCACAGCTTCTGGTCATGCATTACACGACTGTACTTCTAAGAGCGTTCTGATAGCCATTCCCTTCTTTATCCCTTCACGTCTAAGGGGTAAAAGACGCATTGATTGCTTGCTGCTGCTTCATGTTCAGGGCAGGCGCTTCACCATTCTTTACATTTCCCTTAATCATCCCAACTCCTGTATAAATACCACCTTGTGTAACTCTCTCTCATTAGATTTTTTCCAGTTACCTCTTGAGTGTGCCTGTTTTATGCTAGTAGTTTGAAAAATACATGAGATTCTCATTGGGTACAATTACTGGATAGAGATTTGCTTCTGTTTGGCAGAATGTGTGGGAAGAAATAAGCAAAGGACTATTTGGTTCCATTTGGTTTAACCATTGTACAGAAAATAATTTTGCATATTCCATGTACTTCAAAATGTTTCTCAACCTACTTCTTTAGTGTTGGGTTGGTGGGCATGTTCTTGATTCCAGCCAACAGATTATAATAAGAGGTGCCATGTATCATTTGTAAGCAGAGGCAGTTCAGAACAGGAGTAAATTCTCCATGCTGTATTTTCCTCTAACGTAGCCACAGCTAAGGCCAGATTTTCTCAGGATAAAGAAGAGTTGCCCTCCCAATACCAGCTCTCCAAATTTTCTGAGGTAAAACCATGAATACATTAGACTAAGTAATGAAAATTTTGACATATGAGTACTACTTTGCATGTTTTATAGTAAAGATACATCTGCACAATAATAAAGTCCATTTGTAAAGTGTTTCTCTGTTACATCATTTGTAACAGCAGAAGACTAGAAACTATTAAAGCTTCCACAAATAAAAACAAGTTAAATAAACTGCAGTTTAAACACACAGATACAGAAAAATTGCAGGCTATAATGCTACGTTACCTGAAGAACACTCTATGGATTGTCAACTTTTTGTAAGAGGAAGAAATATAAGTACATATTCCTGTTTGCTTTATTTGTGTGAAGAAAAAGTAATATAATAACAAAAACATAGTAATATAGTGGTCTCAAGATGAGTGAGGATTGGGTGGAAGTAAGAATTCTAAATGTACAGCTTATCAATTAGTTTGAAACATTTTGAACCATTGAATGTAATGATTTATTTAACAAATGACAATTGAATATTTTTATCTCTAACATCAGAAAAATAAAAATAAGTAAGAGCAATGCACCATACATTCTCAACAAAATGAATCAATGGAACACCAAAGAAGGCCTCAGAAGAAATGCAAGTGAAGCAAATATTCAGCTGTTGACACCTGTAGGTAGAGGATCAATTTGTTTCAATAATGATGCTGGAGAGATTAAATTCCTATTGCAAAATGTAGATAATGTATGTGTCTCAAAATATATTTTAAAATAAGATATTACTCAAAGATATATTTTGAAGAATTATAATAGGCACAAATTATTTTTGAAGGGTGTGAATATATATGTGTATATATATCCATATATAAAGATTAGCTTAAATAAATATAAGATTTCTGCATGACAAAAATCATAAAATTTCAAAACAAAAGACTTAGGCAAAAAAATGTGAGAGAATATAATTTTCCCAAAAATAGTGAAATAAAAATGTGATATCCTTAAACAAAAAAGAGATAAAATGGTCATTTGAAAAAATAGTAATAGAGAAACCGAAAAAAGCTGTTATTCCTAGAAACTTTCAAAGGAGGAAATACAAGTAATCAATAATTGCATTTAAGTAGTCCAATGTTAATTGTGATCAACTGATAGCCAGATATCGTTCACTAGGCTGTCATAACTGAAAATGTTTTTTTAATGCACAATAATTTACAGTTGTTCAGGGAATAGATGTGGTAAGGTGCTTGTAGACATATCAATAGGTGAATAGGCAACTTAGCAACACACGTCAAAAGCCCTAAGAATATGAGAAAATATAGATGTTTCCCCAATTGGGGCTATCGCAAGCAATAATTCGTTGAGCAAAATGTCAGCTATTTTCTCTAATTTTAGGTTACATACTACTCAATATAGAGTTATTTTTTTAGTATGTGTATAAACAATGATTATAACTTTTCCATATATTTATGGCTGCATGTTTTATTCTATGAAATGCTTTCTTGTGTTGATCTCATGACTGGAAGTGTTTTCATTTGATGAAAATAATTATTAGGCGCAAACAGTTTTTAACCTGATAGTTTCTTTTCCATTAGCTTTGCGAACAAGAATCAATACAAGAACACTTCTCCAAAAATGATCTCTCATTCAACAACTATCAATGAGCATCTACCATATATCAGATCAGGTATGGTGTTAGGTGCTAGGAATAAGGCAGCAAACTATAAAAACAAGACAAACAAGTAAAAAAATAATCCTGCCTGTATACAGTAACTAATATTCTAGTGCATTTTGAAGCACTGAAAAGATGATAGATTCTGTAACCAGATATGTGAAAATAATCAAAATAAAAAGATACCTTCACATGTTCCTACCACTTGCTCTTTTTTAAATAATCACATACAGCTAATTGCCTTCCCTGTCCCTTTCCAACACAATTCTTTTTCTTTATGATAATAATAAAATATTCATTAAATAATTAATTCGGAGAGACAATATTAAGGTAAAAGATTTTCAAGTTCTCAAACTCATCATTGATACATATCCTCCAATATTCATTTATATTTTGTCTATAGTTCTACATTAAAATATTTCACTTGCCTGGGGAAACATTTAACAATATTTATAACAAAGAAAACCTACCCTTGGAGAGTGGAAGCAATGCTGAATTGTTTCCTACTATTCATTAAAGCTCAATTATAAAAAAAAATATTTATGGAATTAATCTGTTTTCTTTCTCCTCTTCTTCCCCATTTTTCTCCTCTCCCTTTCCTCCTTCTTCCCCCTTTTCTCCTCCTCCTCCTTTCCCTCCTTCTTTCTCGTGACTCTAAAGTGATGTGCTATATCAGACTTTGTATATATTTGTGCTTATGTTTGAGTATAAATATATATCTTCTGATATATTATACATATATAATCTACATATATAGCTACATTGTACATATATATTATGACTACTCTAATATTTAGTAAGTTTTTAAGTGATTATTTTTATACTGAGACTTTTGAATAAAATATTTAGGCTCCCCTTTGTATTCATTATGAGAAAAAAATCTTGCATTCTCTTCCTCCCTCATACCTTCCTCTGCTCCGTCACTTAATATTATCTTCCTTGTGTGTTTACCTTTGTATGAAATCTGTATGCTTTTGGCCCTGAATTTATCATTTTATTTTTTAAATTTATTTATTCATAGAGACACACACACAGAGAGAGAGAGGCACAGACACAGGCAGAGGAAGAAGCAGGCTCCACGCAGGGAGCCCGACGTGGGACTCGATTCCAGGTCTCCAGGATCACACTCCGAGCTGCAGGCTGCACTAAACCGCTGTGCCACCGGGGCTGCCCGAATTTGCGTTGTAAAAGATGTCCTTTGACTGCAAGCTATTGTGCATAAGGTAATAAGGAGAATTATTTTAATATCTAAATTATTTTGTTTTCATTTATTCATTTGATATTATCAGAATATCCAATATTTATATTCTATCCTATTATTCCTATTCCTGCCTTGGTTTTTATGATTTCAATTTTTAGTTGAATATATTAAATTCATTCCCCTGGAGGATCCCTGGGTGACTCAGCGGTTTAGCGCCTGCCTTCCGCCCAGGACACTATCCTGGAGTTCCGTATCGGGCTCCCTGCACGGAGCCTGCTTCTCCCTCTGTCTCTCTCTCTGTGTCTCTCATGAATAAATAAATAAATAAAATCTTTAAAAATAAGCAAATAAATAAATTCTTCCTAATAGTCTTTTGCCAGGATCTTTCCATTCACTTCTTACCTAACTATAGCCTTTCTTCCAGAAAGGCTTGTATGAAAAATGTATCCTGCTATTTTACGGTAAAAACTGTTTTGTCTATATACTTTATACTTGGAAGATGACTTTGCTGGATATAAGATCCTTGTATCATATTTTCTTTCCTTGAGTCTCTTTGCTAGTGTTGATCTTCTATCAATGAATATTGCAGCCAAAGTGATTACCTGGACCTTCATTTTCAATTTATCTATCTTATTTCCTTTCCTTTATAAGTGACATACTCTTTTTCACCCAGAAGCCAAATGGATCTTTCCTAATAAACTCAATGGAACATTTGTTTATTTGATTTTCTCCTTCACATATTCAGTTTTGCACATGTTATATATTTGGTTCCTGTCTTTTCTTTACTACTTGTTCACTACTTATTTGAATTTAGTTTCCTTTTGTTAATTTTTCTCACTTCACTTTTCTATGTATCCTACCGTTCTATTTCTTTTCTTCCTATTTATCTTCCTCTTTACTGGCCATTCTTTCCTGTGTTCTTAGTGTTTTTTTTGTAAAAGTTGTGATTACACATTTAATATTTTTGTGTTAATGTTGGGAGTGTTGGATTCAAATTTTATCTGCTTTAATGTCTCGGTTTTCTTCCATGTTTTTTCTCTGTTGGGAAGTTTTCCTATTACCCCTTTTCTTTTTTTATTTATTACCCCTTTTCTTAAAGTAACATTATATGGATGCTTTATCTATTCCCCTTTGTTGGTTTTGTTGTTTTTTTCTGTGAGGTTTTTTTTTTTTTTTTTGGTTTGGTTTTGGCATATTTTTGTTGAGTTGGATTTTCAGAGAAGAAATTAGCAGGGGATAGCAATGACCGCATTCTTAAGTACTGGTTCTTAACATCTTTTGTCTAATTTCTCTGTAGATGTTTGCCTTTTATTTATTGATATTATTTGATTACTGATATTAAGAGCCCTTTATTTACTAGAAATTATTTTGTTACATGCATAGTGTTATTTAAATGAGCATAGAAGTCCATGTAGTATTATTTTATAAATCTTTATAAATCCTCATTCACTTTATTATAACCTTTGGTCATTGATGGTTCTATTAGGATAACATAAACCTCTTTAAATATTGCAAGCAATTTAGAGTTTAGCACAGCAAATTAAGTGCTTACAAATCTGTTGAAAGGACTGAGAAGTAAAAGGTCAGGGCATACCACCAATAGATCTCAGGTTTGTTGATAGCTTTGGGGGAATTATGAAGTTCCTATTTCCAACCCTGCTCAAAAGGTACGGGAAGTCACTGCTGTTGGTTGCTGCAGGGCAGGCTGTAACACTGAAGAGAATGATTCTTTTTTTTTTTTTAATTTTTTAATTTTTATTTATTTATGATAGTCACACACAGAGAGAGAGAGAGGCAGAGACACAGGCAGAGGGAGAAGCAGGCTCCATGCATCGGGAGCCCGACGTGGGATTCGATCCCGGGTCTCCAGGATCGCGCCCTGGGCCAAAGGCAGGCGCCAAACCGCTGCGCCACCCAGGGATCCCGAAGAGAATGATTCTTAATGGCCAGCAGACACTAAACATTCTCACATTCACCATATCCATGCTTTTCCTTTCTGCTGCAAAAGGAAGAATAGAACTGTTTCACTTCTGCCTTCCAGATCTAACAGTCACTCATATTATTATAATCTAAACCAAAGCCCTGCCACAAAGCACCCTGGGAAATTTGTTTTCTAGACATGCTTCTAAGCTATAGGAGAGAGCACGGAAGGTGGTGAGAATGGTTCTGAGTACCAACAATCCTTTTCCTCAGTGCCGGTACACAGCCTTCTATTCAAGCTTATCTCCCAAACAATGGAAACAAGATCCTGTGACTGACAAAGATGATGTGCAAGTGACAATGTGTTTGCTCTTTTCCTGAAATCCTCATCATATGCTATACTATATATAGCATTAGATAGTCTTTATTTCTTTTCTAGTGTAATCACAAACGCCCTTCTATAACCTGTAAAGACTGATTAATAAGTCATTCCATCAACCCTTTATAAAAATTGTGCAGAAAAAAAGAAAGTCTTCACTTTTTAAATTCATATTATTTACTTGTTTATTTATTTATTGTATACTCCATACCCAGTATGGAGCTTGAACTCACAATCCTGAGATCAAGAATCGCAAGTTCTACTGACCGATGTAGTCATGGCGCGCTGAGAAAAGAAAAGCTTTTAAAAAGGCAACTGATAAGATACAGAACAATAAAGACAATATGATTATTTGTCTAGTCTTTGTTTAACAACTGGTATTTAGTTGCTATTTAAAACTTCTTTCTTTCACTTTCCATGCTATGTTCCATTTATACTCAGTCAGTGCCTCAAAAGTTTGTGATACTCTGCTTAGTAAGGTGATTCAAACTTTTATTCCTTAAATATCATGCTATGTTTGATATTTGATTGCTGTGGCCTTGAGAACCCATGAGTTGGACAAACATAATCCTCTCTGCTTCTACTGTGTAGCAGAAATTGTATTGCACCTTACTATTAAGGTTGTAACTACAAACAGTTGGCCTTTACCTATTAATTTGGTTGCATTAGAAACTCAATAAGAGTAAGTTTTGTTTTGTTTTGTTTTGTTTTTAATTTCGAGTTCATTGAAACCATCACTGTGCCCTTGTAAAACAATTCCGCCTTTGGAAATGAACACCTGTAAACCATCAAAGCAGTAAATTATAGGGAGGGGAGACAAAATCATTTTTGAGGGTGTTCTGAGGGATTATAATGAAAGGAGTCATTCTCACTTTCAACCATTGAGTTTCCAATCTGTTTTCTAAGACAGAAAAAAACATTTGTGGTCATAAATAAAAAGAAATTTAGAACATTTCTTCAATTCTACCAGATATTTTCTATAAGCCATTCCACTATATAACTGGACCAACTGCTTCTGGGTAATGAGGCACCCAACAAGGTGAGTGATTCCCTTGGGTATGAGTCCATTGCTTTACTCTTTTGTTGTAAAGTGAATGCCTTGGTCAGAAGCAACATTGTATGGGATGATAATTGTAGCAAATAATGTATTCTATAAATCAGTGGGTAAGACTGAGGGCAGGAAAATTAGAGACACAGAATGGAAATGCTTATGTATAGTAAGTGATAATATCAATGGGGGGAAGGATTACTACTCTTTGATTCAAAAGGGTAAACATTCATTAAACTGCCACCAGAACTTACTTCCACCCTTCCCTCTGGGAACATATACGTAGGATTCCTAGTTGATCTTCACTATAGACATTTGGTAATTGAGCAGCTGAGGTAGCCAGATTTACCTTTATGAGAATCTTAAGTATTTGAGGCTAAGCAAATTCTATACCAGCATCCATTGTCAGTTTGTTAACGAGTCTACAGAGTAAACACTAGGTGGCACATAAAGAGCCTGACTGACATCCACACAATAAGAAATCTTATCTGACCTGGTACTGCAAGTCTCTTATATATCAGTATGTGTTTGAAAACATTTATATAAGTAACAAATATCTATGTTTTTTGCCAATTTTTAGAAGTTCATCATTAATCTTCCTTCTTAACCAAATTATTCCCTAATTTTTTGATTGTAGGGTTTCTAAAGTTAGTGTTATTGGAAAAATTATTCGTCAGCACACCTGATTGTTAATGTCAATGAATTGATGCATATCTGTACCTTCAACCAATTATTTTCCTATGCAAAGCGAACAACCAGAGGACATGCTCAAAATTCTACCCCTGAAAGGATTTTCCTACACAATTATCTTTCAGGCCTATGATAATTAATTTTATACATCAACTTAACTGGACCATAGGACACCAAGATATTTGTCAAACATTATTCTTGGTATTTCTGTGAGGGTGGTTGTAGATGATATTAACATTTTAATCAATATACTGAATAAAGCAGAACTCCTCCCCTAATGTGAGTGGGCTTCATCCAATCTATTAAAGGTCTGGAGGAGGGTGCCTGGGTGGCTCAGTGGTTGAATATCTGCCTTTGGCTCAGGTGTGATCTCAGAGTCTTGGAATCAAGCCCATATCAGGCTTCCCACGGGAAGCCTGCTTCTCCCCCTGCCTATGTCTCGGCGTCTCTGTGTCTCTCATGAAGAAATAAATAAAATCTTTAAAAATAAATAAATAAATACAAAATAAAGGTCTGGAGGAATAAGAAAGCTGAACCCTCCTATGAATAAATAGAACTCCTCTTGCTTATGTGAATAGGAACATCATTATATTCCTGTCTCCAGACTGCAATGGAAAATTCATCTCTTTTAGGGACTCTAGTTTACCAGCTCTCAATCTGGAACTACACCATCAGTTCTTCTGGATCTCAAGTTTGCCAAATATAGACTTCTCAGCTGCCAAAATGAGATAATTCCTTCTAACAAGTTAATAAATCTTGCACGTGTGTGTGTGTGCACAGTTATAATTATATATATATATATATATATTTCTTTTTTCTCCCAGTCAATTGATTCTATAGAATTCCCTAACAGGCTATAGATAAGAATGGAAGTAGCGGTGGTAATTCAGTAGAATTAGATCCTATGAGAGTCTGAGCTACGTGATTATGTAACTCATACATGGTATCAGAATCTGTAGGAGCCTGACTCTAGAGAGTAATGAATCTTATAACAGCTAATCATGTTGTATAACCGAGACTACATGATTATAGGTAAGATGTCCCTTTCAGTCTCTACTGAGGGTTTAGTAACAAAGTTGAAGCTCTTTAAAAATGAGAGCTGTTATTTGATGGAAAAAGTCATAGTTTTTCTCCCTAACTTCAAGTTTGTCTGTTTTTCTCCTTGCATAAATTATTAGAGGGTTTATACAATATCCTAATTTGTATAGGAATTTTATGTGTTGTTGGAGTTACTAAATTATAGGCCAAGTGGAAGAGAAGGTAGCCTTCATCTTATTTTGTCTGTACTCAGTCAAAACCAGCAACCTGAGAGAATATGTCAGAGCAGTATACATTTTTTTTCTTTTTTTTATAAGTTATAATGTAAACTTGTGTCTCTGTTACCTGGTATTCTATGTAGGGATTCGGCCTACTTTGTAAAACCTGGGTCTTCCCTCTCCAATGTGATAAAGACCTTCACTTTGTAATATGATAGCTCAAATGAGGTGGTGCCTTTTCTGTCTTGTTTTGGTTTTGATTTTAAAATATCACATAACACTGAATGATGTCCATTTATTTCACTGCTAGAATGTCCATGTCAATTTGCTACTACCAGAGGTGCCTACAATGAAAAGTATTATTATTATTGTACCTACTTTGCTGCCCATTTCAGGGACCACATTGAGTGTAAAATCACTATACTAAGGGCTATACTTTGGCATCTCCCAATCTGGAATACTGGCATGACTATTAATGTCAAGAGTCCTGTTCTTTTTGTTATCCCCTGCCTCAAGAAGACATCCAATTCAGAACCTGTCAAGAGCACTAGTGCTTCCCTCACAAATAAATTTTTGATGTTTTGGTGACATAAATGTAAGAAGGTCCTTTGAAGACCTCCCAAGAGATATTACCAAAGATAAATCCCTTAAACATCCTTGTATCTTTTAGATTTGTGATTTATGTAAGGACATTATATTAAAACAGTCACAGAACTCCAAATTCATTTAAAATAGACGCCATTTGGATTAGGTTTTGGTTATCCACCAAAGCACCATGGGATAACTAACACATTAAATCCAGAATCTCTGGTATATCTACCTATATTCTTTTTTTTTTTTAAGGTTTTATTTATTCATTCATGAGAGACACAGAGAGAGAGAGAGAGAGAGAGAGAGAGAGAGGCAGAGACACAGGCAGAGGGAGAAGCAGGCTCCGTGCAGGGAGCCCGACGTGGGACTCAATCTCGGGACTCCAGGATCACACCCCGGCCAAAGGCAGGCACTAGACCGCTGAGCCACACAGGCATCCCATCTACCTATATTCTGAAATTCAACCCACTTTAAATTCATTTTCCTTCTTGACTGTTTTTTCGGCATTAAGAATTAATTTCCATACATATTGCTCCATATTTTCCCTGACATAAAATATCAAAATATTGCTCTTCTTTTTGTACAAATGCTGTCTCCTCAATGTTCAGACTTTGGAGTCATTCCCTTCAGGAATTTTAAAAACTGACTAATAATAATTCTGGAAATAATAATAGTTAATAAACTGGATATTACAAAGAATAATGATTGTTACGGATGAACACAGTCCAGACTCTTAAAATAAAAGGAATTTAGTCTCCTTGCATAGAAGAAAAGGAAATGGTAAAAAAAGATCAGTAAGATTTGGGCATTCAATGTATCAGATTCATCTAAATACTCTCAAATGTCTCTAGTATAATCTTCAGGATATTGCTATTTCCCAATCAGCAAAAGACCTTGAAAGGATCTGGATTCAGATCCCTTGTTTGTATTTCTGTCCTCAGAATCAAACTTTGGATCTGGTTTCAAAAACATTGGCTGTTTTATTATAAAGCATAAAATATGTTTTTGGAGAAATCATAGAAGCATGTTCTTTAACTGTGCCATGAACCATTTGAAGGTTTGAACTTGTCATTTTATTGTTGTTGCTAATTCTTCTGTGTAGTCAGAAGAATTTAGTGTATATATAGTCATCATTCCTACCACAGAAATGTAGCACAGCAGCTGTTAAATGATTTAAACCATTGTCTTCCATAGGTACTTTATTCTAGGCTCCGGCCAACTAATGTTTGCTGTCATTTCAGGGACTACCAGTGTCCCATATTTTACTTGAGAGGATAGATTATTATTATGTTAAGATCCAAGAAGATCAGATAGTATAAATCCATTAAAAGCACACACATATAGAATTATATGTATGTGTAAAATTACATATTTCAAGGGATATCAGTGATTCTACCTGCTTTCGATATTTTAATTCTAATCCAATCATATATATATATGTGTATATATATATATATATATATATAATATATATAGTTTATGTATACACGTACATATATATGCTGAGGATCACAGAAATTGTAAATTAAAACTATCTAGGGGGGCTTGGGTGGTTCAATGGTTGGTGTCTGCCTTTGGTTCAGGTCATGACCTCTGGGTCCCGGTATTGAGCCCTGCATTGGGCTCTGACTCATCAGGGTGTCTGCTTCTGCCTCTCCCCTCACTGTGCTCTCTCTCTCTGAATGAAATTTCAAAAAAACCCAAAAAAACAAAAAACAATTTCACATATGAAGGTATTTTTTTCACCTATTGATTACTGTTGATTATTTTTACTAAGATAATTATTGTTCTCAGGGCACTGTTGGCAAACAAGAAAAAAAAGAGAGAGAGAGAGATTTAATATTGTAAATAACCCTCAGGAAAAGTGTGATCTAGGGCAGTTGTGAGAGTTTTGGCAAAAGAAATTATCAGACTTTCACTGTGATGTTTTATTGCTAATGAGATCTTAGCATCAATTTACTAACTTGATATAGTAGTATTATTTAGTTCAACTTTCAAAAAAAGAGAAATCTGTTTTTTTTTAACATTTTATTTATTTATTAATGAGAGACACACACACACAGAGAGAGAGAGAGGCAGAGACACAGGCAGAGGGAGATGCAGGCCCCAAGCAGGGAGCCCGACGCGGGACTCGATCCTGGGTCTCCAGGATCACACCTGGGGCTGAAGGCAGCACTAAATCGCTGAGCCACCTGGGCTGCCCTCTGTTGGTTTTTGAATAGAAATTAAATAATTCCCCTTGGATCAAATGGTCATATTTGAAACAATAACCTATGATTAAAGGAAAAGAGGATTATGGGGTATGATATTACTCTCAGACCCACTCTAACAATCAAGTACACATAAGGTTTCAACTCCAAAATAATAGGATATGGGCTGAAGCAGGCAAAATATATTTTTTACATATTTTTTTATTTATTATTTATTTATTTTTAAGTTGCTAGTTTGTTTAGCACTACCCAGTCACTATGGTAGAAAGTTAGCAGAGTGTAGATTTCTATGACAGAAAACTACTGGAAATCAGAGTGATCCAGCAGTGTGGTTTTGGGCACATGACCCCACTCAATGCTACAGCAGCAATCCAATTTGGAGCTGAATATACTTTAGGGGAGGTGAGTCCTTTGTGAGTCATAGGGTGATACCAAAACTCCTTTAAGATTACCACATGAATACATAGGGATTTGAGAGTAAGACAAAACAGAGTAAATTGTAATCCATTAAAGCTTTCCAAAAATTTCTAGAACTCATTCATTCAATTTACCTCTAAATATATTACTCACTGTTCTTCTCTATTATTAGATGTTATACAAGAATGACTTAAAATAAGTGTGAGTTTCTTGATAATGCTGTGTGTGTGTTTGAAATGAGCATGAGGCCTATAGTATTGCAAGTACCAGTATATGAGATTGGTCAGACTGACTAAAGACTTGTGATGTTGTGATATCTCGTCAGACACAATTATGCTATTTCTATTTGCCTCTGTGTGCCCATATAGAGATAGAAAATCTTTATCCGGAATTATAACCAAATAAATGTAACTTCCCTATGTTCTGAATTTTTATAGCATTTTATGCTTATTTAGAATTCTAATCTACTCTCTATAATTTTAAGCAAATAATTTTTTGAATTTTTTTGCCATGAAGGGAAGAATATATCTTATTTATAACTATATCCTCCATAACACTTTATGCACATGCTCTGCATAATAAGTCCACAAAAGAAGTTCCATTTGTACTAATTGATAGGATACATTTTTGGCAAGAAGCAGACTTCATTATTGTTTCCCTATAAGAAAAGAGTATTTGGCAGCCTTTGTGGCTCAGCAGTTTGGCGCCACTTTCAGCCCTGGTGTGATGCTGGAGACCCGGGACCGAGTCCCGTGTCGGGCTCCCTGCATGGGGCCTGTTTCTCCCTCTGCCTGTGTCTCTGCCTCTCTCTGTGTCTTTCATGAATAAATAAATAAAATCTTTAAAAAAAGTATCTTGGATTCTTACAGCAGTAATTTTTACAGTAAAAATTATGTCACATCTTATTACTACCCAAAGAAGTGTATGTAAACCAATCTGTTCATCAGTCAATCTTAGGTATTCAGTTCTCATCATCAGCTCTATTAGCACTGTAAAAGATTCCTCTAACTCAAAAATTCCCATTATGGAACATTCGACTTGCAAGCTCCTTGTAGTGACTGTCAATGGCAGCATGGAAAGAAGCTCTTCTTTTTCTCTGAAAACCATACCTATATCATTTTTCTGCCAAAACTTACTGGCCTTTCTCTACTGTCATGGGGAGTTTTGATTTATGTCGCTCACTGTGAGGATTCAGTGAATAAGTCAATGCCAGTTCTGTGTACTTTCTGGTACACATATAATAGTTTGTCTGCCACTGTCATTTCCCTTTCACCTGACATTCCAAAATGACAAAAAGCAAACCACTGGTGATCACACACACACATGGCACACACACGCATACACACACATCACACACATCACACACATGCACAGGCACCCACACAATGATAATCAAGACATATTAACCTTAAGAAGAAAGAAAGAAAAGGAAAAATATAATCAGTGTAAAAAGAAGAGAGTTAATGATCAGATTGCTTATAAGGCTTATAACTAATCCACTCCCCAAGACTTTCTTGAATTGTATTTGTGTCATGATTCTTTTAGCAAAATGGAAATTTGCAACATATTTCTATTTTAAATATTGCCTAAGTTGAAACTTTCCAAAGTTGTCTAAAATCATAATGTTGAGAAATATTATGTGTCTTCCAAAGATCCTTTAAACCATACATGCTTGAAATAATCTCTTTTAAGATGATTAGCTGCATGCACACACATACACACACGCACATCACTATGAGAATTCAGTAAATAAGTCAGCACATGTTCTTTTGTAATTTCTGGTACACAGAAAAAAGAATGGTTTCAGTGCAGATAATTTTTATTAAAAAATTTCTAAATGGTTATTAACATGCAATTACATGAAAAATTAGATGGATGTTTAAAACCAAGTGACTATTCATCCCAATAGGTTTCATTTTGAAGTAGTGTTTTATAGGTTCTACCAACAGATAGTTGTTTCTGAATCCTGGCTATACCACTTTTTAAAATATGGGACCTTGAAAAAATTAAAATAAAGTATGGAACCCTGGTCTAATTATGATCTCTCAACTCAGTTTTCTTAATTTTAAAATAAAGATAAGTAAGAGTACCTACTTCATAAGATTGTAATAAGGATTAGACATTAGTGCCACACTTGGTAAGCCTTTAATAAATGTAAACTATTGTTACTATCCTAATGAGTTTGCACAAATGAAAAACTGAAAAAATATAAATGCCTGGGAAAGAAAAAAAAACAGTGGATATGCTGAATTATTTTCTTAGACAATACACAAAAATATTTTCAATTACTTTCTTCTCTGTGCATATGCAAAGGTGAAAAAAATAATGGTAGAAGAAAATAAATCAGCGAATAGATTACAATGTGACAGCTTGAATTCCTTAGCAGAGGAAGAGTACATAAACCCACTCCCCAGACATTGGGTGTGGCTTGTGATGTGATTTGCTTTGGCCAATGGAATGTAAATCCAAGTTTAGTCAGTAAACGTAATTCATACCAGTTATTTTAACAGATGTTTTAATAGGAATTAATCTCAAGAACTATTAGAAACAAATTTATTAGTTAAAAAGCAAAAGGATACATTTATTTATCACGGAGATAGCTATGAAAAGCACTTACCATCCCTAAAGCCACAGAATGAAAAAGGAAGATACCAATATTGTTAAAAATAAAGAAGTGTGGAGGGAAGACCTCATGAATGTAGAACCCAGACTCCTGCAAAGTTTGGTTCTGGTAAGGCTTCTGGTAAAAACTCTACAGAGATTGAATGGAAAACCTGAAGAAGAAGAGACACTACTCACTTGGTAACTATGTCTTAGGAGTTCAAAAGGGGGGCACTGGTAGATGTGGAACATAGAATTCTAAGACGGGGGACTTAGACAAGCTGGTGTGGGTGCCTCTGAGCAGGTACAGAGAAGCTATTTTTGGGAGATTCAGAAAAACTGCAGTATGTGATCTATTACTATCAGGGTAATGAAGTATTGCTGGGGTTATCCACAGATTTCTTCATCCTCCCGATTTCTAGTGTCCCCTCTAGTTGGACAGCAGCTGACCAGAAGAGTTCTGTTTAGATTACATAAACTCTAAATGATTCGCAGATATAAGAGCAAGAATCTGATAGAAAATAACTGTTTTATGTCACTAAGTTTTAGAGTAATTTGTTACACAGTAATGGCGGATTGATAGAGATGGAGAGGTAGGTAGATAGGTGCATAGATACATGACAGATAGATGCCCATAAGGGCAAGAATTTTATTTGTCTTCATTATCTTTATATATCTCTTATTCTGTCTGATAAGTAGTGACAGTCAAAATAATCACCAACCAAATAAATATAATGATTATAAATATTTGACTTCAGATATTTATACAATTTTGCATAGTTAAAATTTCCCAATGTTATTAAATTTATTCCAAAATTTCATATATATATATATATATATATACACACACATATGAATATAAGCATAATTTTCCTTACAAACTCTTGATTAGGGATATTTAGTTGGTTTCTAAGTTGCTTTCACTATAATGGTCCTGTAGGTAATATTTTACTACCTGCATGTAATGTATAATCTCTAAAAATTTTCAGTCAGGTTTATTTATAAAAGTGAAATTCCTGGGTCAAGGTCTACACACACAAACACACATATACATACCACATACATGAAGATACACACTAAGATATTATACGTAATTACACTATAAATATTACATATTCTGTTTAGAAAAGATGGCATTAAGTCTATGTATATAGGTAATATCTAGAACAGCTAATGTTTCCAATTACCATTTCACATTTTAGTCTATGCTCTTTTAAAGCTATAGTGTATTAAAGAGTAAATAAATAAACAAATAAATAAATAAATACAACTATAGTGCATGGGCTCATAAAATTTGTTTGGTAGAGATCACCTCGGTGATTTCAGAAATTTTGAATTAATTTATTTCTATCACAATTTTCACCATCTATAGAATAGAGATTACAATAATAATGTCTATGTAAAAAAAATAATAATAATGTCTATGTATTTGTTTTGATGATTAAATTAGTTAAATTAACTGAGTACTTAGCACTAGATCATATTAGTTTTATTGATTTAGGGCTGACAATTTTAAAGAATATCTTCAATAGACATGGCAAAATATTCTACAGAATGTTTTTTTACTTAATGGTATTTCTATTACAAAAGCTACTGAAATTAATTTGGAGGAAAGCAAATCATGAATAATAAATAGATTATTTAGGTGATATGCTAGGTATTTTCACTGTGTTTTATCTAATAGTTAGAAAACTTAATAATGCATTTGATTACATCTGTTTTGCTGAGAATAAATGTTTCGATTCAAAAGTTGAAATTTTAGCCATTAGAATAAACCAGAAATGTCTTAGTTCTGGAGGGATTTATGGTTAGATCTCTAAAGATCTCAGAGTCCCTGAAATGAGGTAAAGGATGAACCCTCCTAGCCTTTTCTCAATTTAAGCTAAATTTTTGCCCATACTGTTGCTTATTTCATAGATACAAAGATAGGTGGCACTTAGTACACAAGGTTTTGTGTGATGTCTTCTTTAGATCACAAAAAAGCCTCTTTGCCTTAGACTCCCTGAAGCCTACTACCATTAACTCTTTTTTATCCTTGGAATGAAGGAATTAGTCCAGTTTAAAGCATATGCATTTTAGCCTCCGTTATGGGTCAGTCAAATTTGAAACAGATTCATTGGCAAAACAAAAATCTCTATTTATCAGAGAGTGGAAGACAAAACAAAAATAAAATTAAGTTCATAGGCTTCCTTTAGCCAGCAAATCTCAATCTAGTTATCCTTTCAGAACTTAAAGAAATATGGGATCCCTGGGTGGCGCAGCGGTTTGGCGCCTGCCTTTGGCCCAGGGCGCGATCCTGGAGACCCGGGATCGAATCCCACGTCGGGCTCCCGGTGCATGGAGCCTGCTTCTCCCTCTGCCTGTGTCTCTGCCTCTCTCTCTATCTCTCTGTGACTATCGTAAATAAATAAAAATTAAAAAAAATTAAAAAAAAAAACTTAAAGAAATAGATGAACAATGGTTATGTTCAATATGATTTCCCTGCATGAGTTTAATTTTTGCCTGTGTCAAACTATAAATGGAAGAATGTAGGATCACATTGATTTCATGTCCCAGAACAAAATGTAACTTTATACTACTAGCAACAGCAGTTACCATCTTCCTCTGCTTAATCCTAGTGGATTTTAAACAATATCCCTGCTTTTGATATTGTTGAAAGGACTTTACCTTAAGTAATGAAGGAATTAGCTAGTCCTTTCTTGCTCAACACAATTATTTCCTCACTCTCAACAGGAACATAATCATCATATCAACTTTTAATTGTATGACAGACACAAGTTATTAACTTACAGTTCAGTTTTCACTATTCGGTTCAAGCCATTCCTGCTACCACCATTCGTTATGGCCTGGAGATCCAAGATCATTTGCCAGGAACTCAGGAGAGGAGAAGTAAAGGATTTGGATGTGAATTGAAGGAAATTGGGTGTTACTAATTCTAGTATAAATTTACATTTGCATTTAGAACAAAATTTTTTTTTAATTGAGGATGAGGAAGAAAAAAATAAAGACAAAGAAGCAACTGTAAGATACAGGATAACAAATCTGACAACACTGACTTTCTTTAACGGTTAAAAACTAAGTTGGTAATAGGAAAACAAAATGAAATAAATCGGAGTGTCACATGACTGAAGAAGTTTGGGGACACTTAGATAAGGAGACACTAATGTGTTACCTTGGGACTGAAGTTTAACTTCAGTAACTTTATAAATTATGCCAAAAATAAATGTTTAGGTTTTAACAGATGATGCTAATAACAAATTAAGAATTTATTTTTTAATTTTTAAAATACTTTATTTATTTATCTGACAGAGAGCACAAGCAAGTGGAGTGGCAGGCAGATGGAGAGGGAGAAGCAGCCTCCTTGCTGAGCAGAGATAGGTGGGGCTGGATCCCAGGACCTTGGGATCATGACCTGAGCCAAAGCAGATATTTGACCAACTGGGCCACACAGGTGCCCCAGAAAGTAAGAATTTAAAAAGTAGATTTTGAGTCATCTAGATGGTTCAGCCAGTCAGGCATCTAAGTTGGGCTCAGGTCATGATCTCAGGGTCCTGTGATACACCCCTGTATTGGGTTCCCCACTCAGCAGACAGTCTGCTTCTCCCTCACCTTTTCTCTCTGCCTGTTCTCTCCCTTCTCTTTCAGTAAATAAAATATTTAAAAAAATTTTTAAGTAGATTTTGTTTTTGTATTAAACCTATTTTTATGTTTTTGAACTACTAATCCTGACACAGATAATCTAGATATTTTCAAGTAAATTCACATCACTTTTTCTATATTTAATTATGTTTGCTTAATTCAACATTCACAAAACATTTCTAGTCCAATTTGCAAACAATTAATTCTTTAACTGCTGCTTCAGATCTCTCACAAGTGCATACATTAGAGCAAGATTGCTGCTGGCACACAACACTTAGAAACAGGACCCTTGAGCTCATCAAGAATACCATGTTCTAGTGAATCATGAAAAGTATTTACAAATTTCTGATTCTTAGAGCAACATATTCATTGATAACTTAAAAAACTAGAGTCAGAAAAGTATCAGGAATCCAACTGAGAGGGCAAAAAAGGTCAATCAAGATAAGAAAAGTAAAACTGTATTTCTATACCATTCATTCTCTATACAAGCAAATGTACCACCATGAGAACTACCACTAGGAATGAATGACCTATGCCAAAGAGAATAGATAAGAAGGACATGGGCAGCTGAAGCCAGCAGGAACACAAATCTAAGCTCTACTCTCTAATTCTTCATCTTCAACAGGGGCTTCATCATAGTAAGTTACTGCTCCCCATTACCTAGTTACCTTCAAATATTTGTATTTATGAGGACCTGATATTTTTGGTTGAACCAAAAATATTAGATATGTTTGCACACTCAACTGATACTGGGTTGTGAATCTTGAATTCACTCAAATATGTACTTGGATCAATGAAATGTACTTGATGGTGTCTAAATATAGTCAGGAAATACTAGGGACATCAAGAAACAAAACTGCCTACTTGCCAAGTAAAATTCTATTTTTTACATTCCCAATCTCAAGCTAATGCCATCCATATCAAAACTTAAATCATTGTTTTTGGCAATTTTCAGATATACAATGCTAAATGATTCTATTTAGAAAGTCAATTCATTTTTTTTAAATTTTTATTTACTTATGATAGTCACAGAGAGAGAGAGAGAGAGAGAGAGAGGCAGAGACACAGGCAGAGGGAGAAACAGGCTCCATGCACCGGGAGCCCGACGTGGGATTCGATCCCGGGTCTCCAGGATCGCGCCCTGGGCCAAAGGCAGGCGCCAAACCGCTGCGCCACCCAGGGATCCCAAGTCAATTCATTTTTGAAAAAATATTTGGCATCTGACCACCTTTGGTGGACCCATCACATGACTATGCTTCATTAGATCTGACAATCCATGTATGCAAATGCATAGGCAATGCATTAAGGTATACAAATAAGAAGTGACTAATTATCATATCTAGTTTAATATGACATGAAAAAGAAAGCACACATTAATGAAGGTAATTCAATCCATAAAGTGAAAAATTTAGGAGAGTGTTCTCTGAAGCATTGATGACAATGAGAACCTAAGTTATCTATGAATTTATAAAATACTGGGAAAAGATTAAACTCTCATAATTAGTGGCATAGAACTTTCAGACATTTCATCCATCTTAATAGACAGGGCTGCTTCAGCTTACATTTTGTTTACATATGTTACAGTCCATTTTTTAAATGTTGCTTCCTTTACATCATTTTAATTTTTTAACAGTTAATTTCCCCAAACCTACCAAATAGTATATATACAACTTTAGTTTATTGGTTTGAATAAAATAAATTTTATTTATTGTGTCTCAGAGAGGAAATCCAAGAAAGAAAATCTTTTTCAGCTTTATTGAGACATGTAATTGATATAACATTGTGCAAGTATAAGCTATACAATATAGCGATTTTATATATGAATAAGTTGCAACATGATTTCCACAATAAGCTTAGCTAACCCATCTGTTATCTCACGTAGTTACAACTTTTTTTCTTTTTTTGTGTGTGAGAAGTTTAAAAATCTACCCTTTTAGTAACTTTCAAATATATAATACAGTATGGTTAATGATAGCCACAGTGCTGTAAATTGCAATTTCAGCATTTATTCCTCTTGTGTGTTTTGACTGTCTTCAGCCATTTCCTTCATTTCTACCACTCTCCACCACTGGGCAGTCACTAATCTAGCTTCTGTTTCTATGTTTTTTGTTTGTTTTAGAATCCACATACAGCTGAGATTGTCTTTGTCTGACTTATTTCACTCAGAGTAATGTTTTCCTAAGCAGGTCCATCAATGTTGTTGCAAATGATAGAATTTCCTTCTTTTTTACTGCTTAAGAATATTTCATATGTACACTACACTTTCTTCATTCATCCATTGATGGGCACTTAGCTTGTTTCTATATCTTGACTATTGTAAATAATGCTTCAGTGAACATAGGAGTGCAGGTATGTTTTCAAGATAGTGATTTCATTTCCTTTTGATATATAGCCAAACATAAATTACTGTATAACATTTTTAATTTTTATGAAATCTCAATACTGTCTTCCTAAGAAAAATAATTTGATATTAGCATTAAATCATAGTGTCATAAAGAAATAAACCCCATAATAATGTGACACTTTAATGAATTAAATGCGTAATTGTCAAATATTTACTTCCTAGAAAATTTCCCTACCCATTGTTTCATGACCTTTAAACTTTTAAGTGATTTACACTTAAAATTAATATTACACTATATTTAAAAAATCAAACTATTCATTAAGTATTCTTAAAAGTGGAAGTATGCTCTTAAAAATAAAAAAGACTTTTCAGGTGTTAAAAATCATATGCTTTTTAAATATTTAATAATATTAACAAGCTGTGAACATGTATGTAATTAAGCAGTTGTTATAAAATCTCCACTCTGGGGGAAGTAGATTTAGAAAGATTTTTAATTTTGTTCTAAGTTTACTTAGCCTAATATATTCACACATATTTTAGAATACCTCCAAACTGTATTGTTTTTAAATATCATTTTATTCCATGGTGTCGGCACATTATATCCATCCTTTGTGTTTGTTAGCTTATCTTCCATTTTGTTAATTATTTATGCAAAGATCATGTAAACGTGTTTGAATTTAAATCTTCTCCCATTTAATTTGACTTGGCAATAATTAAAATTTGAAAGCAAACAGAAGTTGTTTATTTGGAAAATAAAAAGATTTAGAAAAATTTTTAAAGTTCTTTATTTTATAAGATGACTCCTATTGTTCTTGACTAGTAACTGAGATATTTTTATGTTTCCTGCTGTGAAAGTTTTGAGCATAAATATTGTATTTTTTATTTTATTATATCTAACTGGGTAGCGATCTTAGACTCTGAAACACCTGAGTATTGTAAATTTGTGTGTGCATGTGTTTTTGTGCTTGATTACAAATACATATATCAGTATATCAATGTTTTATGCAATGGTATTTCGTTAATCATCTAAGTGTGGTGGCAAAAAAAATAGGGGAAGTTGGGGTTTCCTTCAGCTCCATAAAAACAATTTTATTTTATTTTTTAAATGATTTTTATTTATTTGAGAGAAAGTGAACAGGGGAAGGAGCAGAGGGAGAGGGACAAGCAGACTCCATGCTTAGCATGGAGCCCCATGTGAGGCCTGATCCTGTGACCCTGAGATCATGACCTGAGCCAAAAACAAGAGTTGAATGCTTAACCAACTGAACCACTCAGGTGCCCCATAAAAAACAATTTTAAATAGTCAGAGAAAAGAGTCATCCTCCTTAAACACATCCTACTCCATCATATTGACACACATAGGGTCACATTACTTCATAGGCCAAAAAGCAGGACACCTAAATAACCTACCTTCTATATAAAGAAAACAAACATGGAGGGATCCTCATGTTTCACTTAGGAATTTTTGTCATTGCATTTTGTACTTAGTTATAGAACTAGTATATATGTGATTACATACAAAGATTTGAGATCGTCCAGATTAGTGTTCTATTTTTGGTTCTGTCATTGAGCAAGCTTGGAAAATAAAAAATTGTTTCTGAATCTCATTTTGTTAATTGCAAAATCAGAGTAATAAAAAAAATCTCAAAAATATTATTAATATTAAGTAAATAGTCCATAAAAATTTCTTGGCATTTACTAGGCACTTCACAAATGGCAATTAATTATTATCATTGATGAAGTCCTAAAGGTTTACTTAGTTTAAAAAGTCAAGATATAGAATAGTGAGTGTAAAAATGGATTTTTTTGAAATATGTGTCTATAAAAACATATTGTTGCTAATTATGTGTAGGATATCTGAAGGATATATAAACAATTGGGCAAGGACTTGGGTGATTAGTAAATGGAGTAGGGAGGAGAATTACTTTTCATTGTAGCATTTGATTTTTGTACAATTTTGTATTAGTCACCTGCATATAAACAACCCCAAAACCTAACAGCTTTAAATGATGATCATTTTTTTCTATTTCAGGTACTGGATTGGTTGAAATTCAATTAATCTAGATTGAGCTAAGCTGGACTTGAGTCTAAGCTACATATTGGGTTCAGGTATGTTTCACCTATTTCTTATCCTTGGATTAGAGGGTCATACAAAACATTTGTTGTCCATGATGATACCAGACCTAGAAAAATGAGTACTTTACCATGCATGTGTGTTTTCAGGTTTTGCTTATGTTACACCAGTTAATATTTCACTGGCCAAAGCATGTGATATGGCCAAGCCAAAATCTAGAGAAAAGAAATACAGTCCACTGACCATGGTCAAAACCAGTATTAGTGGAAAGAAGTATACTCCCACTTCCATGTAGGTGGTAAAAGGAATTGTTATAGCCTTAAAATTATCTCATTTACTATGTCTATGAATGGATTACCTATTTTAAATACGTATGTATATATACTCAGAAACAAGAAGAAAACAAAGCAAAAATAGTAGAAAAATGTGTGCCTTTAGTCCAACCACAGCAGAGAAACATCCCTAACGGTACAAGTTTCAGAATAAGCATTTGCTTACATAGTTTTTCCAGAGATGGCAAAAGCACTTCATTTGAAAAGCTCATCATATATGGAGATTATCTAAGTAGCTAAGATGACCTAAGGAGGAAATTTTAAAAGAGTATGTTTTAACTTTGAAGACCCACTGATCTCTTACTCTAATCTTACATAGGCAGTTTACTCTCAATAATACACAGTTACAGAATAATTTTTGTTATTATTTTTTAGCATATAATTTATTATTAAAATAGTTTCCAGCTTGTTTGTGTGTGTGTGTGGGGGGGGGCTGTTTATTTATTTTGTGTTGCTATGGTTGGACATTATTCTGCTGCTCAAATCTGCATTTTTTGCTCCTATTCTGTTTGCAGTCAAAAACAAAGCAAGGGGCAGCCCTGGTGGCTCAGCAATTTAGCGCCTGCCTTCGGCCCAGGGCATGATCCTGGAGTCTCAGGATCCAGTCCCACATCAGGCTCCCTGCATGGAGCCTGCTTCTCCCTCTGCCTGTGTCTGCCTCTCTCTCTCTCAATCTGTGTCTTTATGAATAAATAAATAAAATCTTTAAAAACAAAACAAAGTGAGAACAATGGAGGAACCCTGCAGTTTTCAGGCAATTTTGTGTTATTTTTCTTCCACTGTGTTCTTATTAATCTTTATTAAGGACTAAGTAAATGCTAGATCTATTTCAAAGGTATCTTGATTTTCAGTATTTTAAAACACATATATTAGATTTAAAAAAAAAAAATCAATTATTTGCATCAATGTCATTAAATATCATTACAGTGTTTTTAGCCTTAGAAATGTGTTTTTCCTGAAGGAGGTTTGAAAAAATTTTCTCCTGAAATCATGTTGGGCTATAGGAAGCTGTGTTGTCAGTCATGAATCTATCAGAAGATACAGGGAATTACTACGGTTGAAAGATATAGAATGGAACACACAAGATTAATCCTAGTTCTACTTTGGCCAAGTCATTTACTTAGGTTATCTTTATTGCATATTCATTTACTAAATAAAGATATAGGGCAGCCCAAGTGGTTCAGCAGTTTAGTGTTGCCTTTGGCCTAGGGCGTGATCCTAGAGACCTGGGATCGAGTCCTACATCAGGCTCCCTGCATGGAGCCTGCTTCTCCCTCTGCCTATGTCTCTGCCTCTCTTTCTGTGTCTTTCATGAATAAATAAATAAAGTCTTTAAAATAAATGAAGATATAAAGTTTGCCATCTCCATCTTAACATTATGTAAAATTCTCAAAGAAGTATGTGGTACATCCGGAATGGAGTCCATATGGGCACCAGAAGTGTCTACTTTACTATATTAGATGACCCAAATTCATGGTGTTAAATACACAAGTGTAGGAGTTGAAAGAAACACCATTCTACAAATGATGTAGAGCAAATTTTTTGGCAAAACTTGGTGACCAAGTAAACTTCAGTAAATCTGTCAAAAGCATACATGGGAGAGAAAAAGGAACCATTATACCCATAGTATAGGTAAAATCATTCAAAATCAGCTTGATCATAAAAACTTGGTAAACTAAAAAAACAATTGGAGGCTTTCGGGAGTTTGAATGCACTTGATTCAATTTTGCACACTATGTCTGCCTATCCCAGCATCAGTCACCAAGAAGAAGATAGTCATCTGCAAGTGAACAATTGAAAGAGGAATATGTCAAAAGATAATTGCATCAGAGATAAATAGGCAAGGAAGACTTTATTCAAAACTATTGTAAATAGAGAGATATCCTGAATTCAACTCTATTGAAACAAAAGACGGGAGGTTAAATTTAAGCATTGATGTGATTTAGTGAATGAGTACTGAAGGATTTTAAGAGGGACACTGGTCAATGCAAAGCTATACTGTGTTTGCTAAGTAAGGTTAAGCTCCTACCCTCCCACAGCAAAGGGGGGATTTGGAGTGCAATCTTTCTTGATGATTACATTTTAAAAGGATGGCTCCTAGATCCTTGAGAAAGACATTTCTGGGTTTTACCAAATAAACCTAGCATGAGGCTGAGAAAATATTTACATCTTAAAGGGGCACAGGTAAAATTTTCAGTCGAAAGTTTTATCAAGTAAATGCTCTAAGAAAAGGGAGATCCAATGCCTGAAACCAGGAAGAAATATGTCAAAAGTTCAGGCAAGCTAAGAAGCACACTAAGGCTATCTTGATCAGATAATAGGATTTGTTCAATTAATATGGACATAATAGAAGAAAACAAGGAAAGTGATATAAGAGCTAAAGAGAACAGACTCATTATCATGCGTAGTAAAATATAATAGGATAAAAGAGAACCAGTTCTTATCTTCAGGGAGTTTACTTACTAGTAGGAATATGATACACACACACTCACACACACTAATAACTTTACAGTAAGGCAAAATGGAATAAGGATTATTCTCAAAAGTGTTATAGAAGCCAAAGGGATAATGGCTTTCAGAATGATTTCATGAAGGTGGGTGGATAAAAAAATATGAAAATTAATTAGAATTTGGTGAAAAAACAGAGTATAGCATCCAAAAGAACTGATTTACTTCCCAGTAAAAATTTTTATGGGAATACAATTTTTAAAATACAATTTAAAAATGTCGAGGCTCCTGAGGGGTGCGTTCTGTTAAGTGTCTGCCTTTGGCTCAGGTCATGATCCCAAGGTCTTGAGATTGAGCCCCACATTGGGCTCTCTGCTCAGCAAGGGGTCTGCTTCTCCCTCTTCCTCTGCCACTCTTGCTCTTGCTCTCTCTCAAATAAATAGAATCTTTGAAAAAATAAAAAAATTAAAAAACCTGAATGTCTGTGGAGATTCATCTTAACATCTCCATTTATTTATTTATTTCAAAAATTTCCGGATGTGTTATACTTTTGTTAGCCATTTTGGATTCAAAGATAATACTATATCATCCCCTCAGATAACTTATAGATTCATAGGAAAACTGCTATATAAACACATAATACAGAAAGAAAGGGTAGATGCTGTAATAATGGTAAATAATATAGAGACACATCAAAGAAGGGAGTATCCATGCCTTTACATCAGAAAAATTTCAAAGAGGTTGAAGCATTCAGAGGACAAATGCACTTTGTAAGAAATATTCTGGCAAATCAAAATAGGAAGAATACAGAAATTAGCAAGTCATGGGTAAAAGGGAGGTTGAAACAGGTAATAATAGAATGCAGTTTTAATTTTTGCTTTCTTCTAATTCATTCTCCAAAATGCATCTCCAAATATGATTTAAGCTTTTATCTTTCTATCTATCTATCTATCTATCTATCTATCATCTATCTATCTATCTATCATCTATCTATTTGAGAGAGAGAGAGAGAGAGAGAGAGAGAGAGAATATATGAGCAGGAGAATGGGCAGAGGGGGAAGGACAGAAAGAGGGAGAATCTCAAGCAGACTCCACAATGAGCATGGAGTCCTACACAGTGCTCATTTCAGAACTTGGAGATTATGACATGAGCTGAAACCAAGAGTTGGATGCTTAATCAGCTGAGCCACCAAGGCATCCTGGAAGTGATTATTTTAAAATATCAATGAGATCATGTCACTCCTCTGCCCTAACCATTCTGTGGCTTTCTGTTGTATTTTAAATAAAATAAAGGTTCATTTTCTTGGCATGCAAGCTCTCTTCATATTTTTCCAACCTCCAACTTAAACTCATTTCTAATGCTACTAATTTCCAAATTCCCTGGCCTGGTTTTAATTTCTAGCATGTACCACACCCTATATATATATATAAAGGATAGATAGAATTAGAAATTCATCACTTTGCAACCACTACTCTAATACTCTAATGATTATATCAAGCAAGAATTATCAATGTATTTAAAAAACATCTTGTGAGAGCTTGATAGGTGTATTTATTCCTAAAGTTATTCCTAAAGTTAAAATCATCACCCCAAGTGTTATTTGTTGATTTCAAGATGAAAAAAAAATCATAAATTTGCAAAGGAGAGAACAAATTGTCACTTCCTGAAGCAATTTATCAACCACTAATAATGGCTGACCAGACATTATGTTTGTCTAGATAGGATGCAGTAGACACCCTGACAAAATGCTGAATGTAAATTTAATATACCTTCAGATTTCATTTCTAGTTTTCAGGAGATATAGGAGTTGGAGCAATAAAATTAAGTGACACCACAAAGAAGTAAGGTAGGTAATTTTATAAAATAATTGATCTGGTCTTGTCAAGTCAACACTATAAAAAAAGAGCCTTTTTAAAAAAAATAAAAGATATTAAAGAAAATAATAACCAAATGCGATACAGATATAAGCAGCCTGATTTGAACATTGAGTGTAAAAGGACACTTTTTAGACAATTGAGAAAATTTGAAATATGGAACTATTAATAACACTATTAATAGTGTTATATATAATACTAAAGACTACTGTGGTTTCAAAACATGTCGTCAAGTTTATTGGAAATTCTTCCCATTGAGAATTAGGGCGTATGTCCCCTCCCCCGATATGGGTAGGCTTAGCGCTGAGTAATCACATGGAGCAAAAGAATCACTTAGCTAAGCACTGCTCAATTTCTTGATCCAGAAATGCATGAACATAATGACTTGGCTATTGTTTTCTACCAATAACACATAAAAGAAAGGATTTTTTAACAAAGAGTATATGACTGGAACGATTAACAGTTGTTAACTTTTTAGGTGGGTAATGGGACTAGGGTTTTGAAAATATACTTTTTATTGGAAAAACCAAAAAATTTACTTAAAGGTAAACTGTTTTTATATTTAGGATATGGATTAATGAAGCATATCTAACTTATAAATATTAGATTTATTTTGTGCATATATGAGAGTTTTTGAATCATACTCTGCATATCGTTTTTTGAAAAGTTTATAGTACTTTTAAAGATCATCTACTGGGTAAAAAGTAAAGATTTCTGTTATAAATTAAAGCAGAGCAGGGGAGGAGAAAATTAAGGCTCCTTTTAATTTTAATACAATCTTAGAAAAAAGTAAAAACATCAGATTTGAAAAGGAGTTAAAAGATAGACTTGAGAAGAACTAAAAGTAGAATGAAAAGTAGGAGATCAAAGAGATTCTCAAAAAATACAATAAAATCACTTTGTACTGTAATGATGTGTTTCACGTGGGTGTACCCTTCCACGGGTTTATGAAATCATTTGAGTAAGGACATTATCTTCAACTTTGTATTCCCCAGGGTTAGCATATTGCCTGCCATGCTTAGGGCACTCAGTAAATGTCACATAGAAGAAGAAAAAAGTTGTGGAAATTGGAATTAAAAAAAAACTGTATATATTAGTCCAAAAATTCAACATCACATTTATGAAGGTGGATGCATAGAAGGTTATGCGTCTCTATTCAGGGTTCTGTGCCCTGTTCTGTCCATGTTGAAGTGGATATTACAAATATACCAGACATGACCTTCAAACTGTGGAATGTATGATTGGAAATGAGGAATGGAGAGAGAAAAATAAACATTATAAATTAAAGTAACTTTACCTCCCATTTGAAACAAATACAAATATTTTTAAGCCACATTATTATTAACTCACCATGTTAAAAAAAAGAACTGATACTTGGAGATAATTTTAACTATCTTAGAAAATAATGTTATAGAGACAGATAAACTTTAAAAAGTGAATTATGATAATAGCAATCATCACCATTACTGGCAATTATTGAGTATCAGGTACTTTACAATCATTATTGCTAATATATAACCCATTTCTGCAAATGATGCATTATTTTCATTTTCAAGATAAGGAAATTAAAGGTCAGGGGTTTAAGTATCATGCCAAGAATTTCACATGTAAAAATACTTCAGTACAAGTCACAACAGTAAACAAAAGCTACACTTAATAAAATCTCCATTTCTCCAAGATAAAATTGAGTCATGGAATCATGCAGTTCATAAGGGGCTAGTGTTTGAGGTTTTTCTGACTCCAAAATACTTGGCAATAAAATCAAAGTGTAAGCCAATCTTCAATATGAGATCAAATGATGCTAACTTACATACACACACTTGTAGTTGTATTACCAAAAAGATCCCTGGAAAAATGAGAGGAGCTGATAGATTTTTTTAATATATATATATATATTTTTTTTCCCTTGTATATATATATACAAGGGAAAATAGAGGTTCTATAATGCAATGTGAACGATGTTAGTTTTTCTGATCCTGCTATGGTAATAGCTGAAATTAATCTCTCAACAGCTGAGAAATTTGGCAGAGGTATTTGGAGGCTGAGAATGTCCCTATGAGAACAAGAAGAAATTTTTAAAAATATAAGAGGGGGATCCCTGGGTGGCGCAGCGGTTTGGCGCCTGCCTTTGGCCCAGGGCGCGATCCTGGTAGACCCGGGATCGAGTCCCGCGTCGGGCTCCCGGTGCATGGAGCCTGCTTCTCCCTCTGCCTGTGTCTCTGCCTCTCTCTCTCTCTCTCTGTGACTATCATAAATAAATAAAAAAATTTAAAAAAAATAAAAAAATAAAAAAAAATATAAGAGGAATAATCAAGAATAGAGAATTCCTGTTCACCTTTCCAGCTGTCACAAAATGGTGGCTCATATTTTTAAAAATGATATAAAGAAAATTCCCCAGGGAAGGAATCAAGCCAACAGCTTTGAAGAGTAAAATAGCTGCAGAAATATTTAAAGGAGTACATAGACTGAGAAAGTCAGGGTGAGGACATGGAAGCAGTAATCCAAATGGAAATAACAGGTCTGTAAAGATAGGATGCTGAGAGAAGAGAAAAACAGACAAGAACAAAGACACTTCCTACAGACATCTGAGGTTGTGCAGAGAGAGAGTATGGAGAGTAAAAGGAAAAAAAAGTTGCAGTTTAAGTTGGCACTAAAGAAAAACAATGGTGATACTTGTGCTCCCTAAATGATGGCAGCGATATTTATAAAGGAACTTCAGAAATAGGAAAGAAGGAGTCTGAGCTGATGCAAGGTGGCAACAAAATAATAAGCACTTGCTTATTTATTGGAAATGATCAGTTCAAGAACTAAGTTCAAGGAAGTAAGTACTCTAAAGAAATGTTTTACATATTTAAGCACATCTTACATATGATTTACTACAATATTTAAAAATAGTAATTGCAAACAGAATCTCGCCTTGGTAATTTTTGAAAATTGAAAGACTAAAAGTTGTAGACAATGAAACTGGACCTTGATTTCAAGAATTTTCTAAGCATAGCATAAAACATATGATAGGCACAACGGTAGCAAAGAGAAAAGCTATTGGGTTGAGGAATTTGAAGAGATACCATGCTTTAAGAGGAAAGTGGGAAGAATATTAATTTTATTTCTATGAAGCAAATGTTTGATCAGGAAAACAACAACACAAACAGTTTCTGTTTAAGACCATCTGTCTGAACACTGATGAAATATGTGAAGACATTTCCCAACAACCCCATCAGCAGCCCATACGCAGTGGTGGGGGATTGTGTGTGAAGGGTGTATAGTGCAAGGTGCCAGAGAAATGAGACAAGCCTGCTTTTATAGCTTCTGTCTGTATGTATGGCCTGGAGACTCTTTTACAAGGAGATTCTCAGGTACTTCCAAGAAAGTAAAATACACAAGTGAAACTGGGACTCTAATATACACTCAAAAATGAATTTTATTTAATGCAGCTGACATTGCTTTTTACAGGAGGAGCACAGGTTGTAGACAGATATGAAGAGAGTTCTCTAGAGAACAGTAGGAAGTACAATTAAACAGATCAAAGTAGCAAAACCATAAATGTGCTACCAGATGCAAAAGTGGCACTGTGAAATGTGACCATGCAGAGAGACTGACTCAAGGAGAACTATTGGCTTGCACTCTGTAGAGAGGACTGTGGTGCAAAACAAAACGTGGAGAAGAAAAGCAAATGAAATTAAGGCAAAATCCACTATTAGAAAGTAGAGCAAGGCTGAACAAAGAGCTTCCAGGGATCATTTTTGTGTGTGTGTCTTAGTTCTATGTGGTCTCCTCACAAGCAGGTTACTCACGCTTCTTCAAGTTCCATTGCACACACAGGAGCAGCTTAACAGAGGGTTACGTACCTGTTTACAGGAGAACAATTACAGTTTATTGTTGTATTTTCCTGTGTCAAAGTGAATTGGAACATTACTTTGGGGAACAAATTTCACATTTCACTAACTCATGTGAAAGCATGAGCAGATAAGAATGCTTTCCGGAAGATAAATTTTTGAAGGCAGAAAAAGGGAAATCTTGAAAAGCATATGGTGAAGTACACTATATGACAGCATAGGAGTATAAAAAGCCACTTAAAAAAGCAAAACCAGGAAAGTATCCTACTTAGAAATAACAAAGGAAATCTCTCTGTATAAAACAGAAATTGATGAGCTTGAGGATGAAGGTATTAAAAACAGTTTTCAAACATCTAAGGGAAGTAGTAGAACAGAGTCAAAATAAAGTGGTCTTTTTGGAAGGAAAAGAAACTTCTGGTTAAAATATATATAATGTTCTGCCTGAGGGAACCAGGAGTGGAGGAGACCAGGGAACACACACTATGAAGTGCTTGAGAATCAGACGGCTCAAGTAATGAAAATAAATAATCGTAATGATGTCACATACACAAACATGCATACATGATAACCTGCTTACGTGATATTTTACGTGAGTTGTTTGATGTTTTTAATAATTCTTCAGTCTAGTTATCTTAATTCCCATGTTGCAGGTGAAAACACTGAGTTTCAAAGAGATCTATCAAGATTTCCATGAAAAAATAGTTATTAATCTCCCTTATCATCACTTTTGCCTATGGACTCCTTATTTATGGAAGTGGATTCCTATATTTAGAATGAAATATAAAAGCTTGGGTTTTTATTTGGCATGTCTTTTTTTAACATTTCTTTCTAAAAATTCTTACTGTATTTTATGTAATTATTGGTCTGCATTTGAAGATAAATCAGGAAATAAAATTTGCTTTACCACCACTAGGTAGAAAAATACTGTGCTAGAAGGCAAAATCATTCACTAGAAGGGCTAACCAGAGAAATTATATCATAAAAATAAAAAATAATAATTAGAAGAGTATTAAGGGAAAAGTGGTAAAAACTGGAGTGAATTCAATTTATGATAATAGATGTTACTTTTTAACATGTTTGTTGGTGTAAAACATATAGGTATAATATACACAGAACTTCTTAACATAGAGGGAATTCCACCTTATAAATAGGCTTCGATTTTCCACCTTACACCATTCTGGCATTGTGTTAAACACTATGAGAGACATGGAGTGATAGAAGAATTTTGTATTCAGGAGTGAATAAAGGGGAGAGGCTGATATGCACAGATCAGGGAATATACTATAATTAACCCTGAACATTTACTTTTCATTAAATTATTCCATTAGCTTTGTATTCGTTCATTCACTCAACAAAGAATTTATATATTTATCTATATAATTATCTATAGCCACTAAGGAAACCAGTATGGACTTTCCATAATAAGTTAAAAATAGAACTATCATATGATCCAGCAATCCTACTTTGGGGTACATATCCAAAGGAAATGAAAATAGCATTATTTACAACAGGCAAGATATGGAAACAATATAAGTGTCACCTAATGGACAAATGGATTAAAAAAAGATGTGATATATATATATATATACATATATATATATATATAAACACATGATGAAATATTATTCTGCCATGAGAAAGAAGGAAATTCTGGCATTGAAGACAATATGGATCTTGAGGGCTTATGCTAACTGAAATAAGCCAGACAGAAAAAAACAAATACTGCATGATATTATGCATGTGTGAAATCTAAAAAGAAAACCAAACAAAAAATCCAAAACACAGAAACACAAAACTCATAGAAACAGAGAGTAGAAAAGCAGTTGCCAGAGATGGATCCATCTCTGGTAAGAGGGAAAAGAGGGAGAACTTAGTTAAAGGGTACAAACTTTCAGCTACAAGATAAAAGAAGTCTGAGGATCTAATGTGAAACATGGTAACTATAGACAACAACACTGTTACATAATTGAAAATTGCTAAGAGAGTAATGTCTTAAATTTAAATATTCTCACCAAAAACAAAACAAAACAAAACTATCGTACCTCAGGGATAAATTATTAACATTTTTGTGGGCTTCATTCCAGTTTTAATTTTGTATATATACATATGTGCATATGCACACGTGTGTATATCTTGTTATATATATATATATAATTTAAGGACCCTTTGTCATCTTATAGATCATGAACAGTTTCTTAATCATTTAATAGTCTTCTATAATGCCATTTTAATAGCTGTATATTTTTCCAGTACATGTGTGTATATGTGTACATGTGTACTATTAATTTAATAATTTCTCTGTGTTGGGTATTTACATCACTGTCAACATTTCACTACTATAAAAATGTTGTATTAAGCATACTTGAGGTGAACATGAACATACCTGTAAATTCTTCTTGTGAGGAGTCCCTAGAAGTCTAATTGTTACATATGATATTTTGCACAGTTTTCTGGTTTCTAATATACATTGGTATTTATATTCCTAAATCACACTACAGAAAAATTTGAACTTTTTTTTCAAACCAGCTGTTAAACATGAGTGTCAATTTCTTCACACTCTTGTGAACAATGGGCACAATTAAAACTGTTTTAAACAACAACAAAACAAAATTTAAAAACTAAGGGAGAGTTTGCCCATTTACACTTTTCAAACAAATTCCTACTGGCACATATATCTTTTTCTCTATATATAGTACATAAATCTCTATAGTGTATCTCTATTCTGTCTATAGTATATCTCTATTCTCTCTCTCTCTCTCTCTTTTAAATATTTTATTTATTTATTTATGAGAGACACACAGAGAGACAGAGAGACAGAGACACAGGCAGAGGGAGAAGCAGGCTCCAGGCAGGAAGCCTGACATCGACTCCCTCCCAGGTCACCAGGATCACACCCTGGGCTGAAGGAGGCGCTAAACCGCTGAGCCACCCAGGCTGCCCTCTATTTTTATCTTTTCTCTGTATATTTAATATGTATTCCTATATAACTATTCCTCATTGATGAACCACCTAAGCTCCTTACTCTGAAGTCCTAGGCATATATATAGGTTCCTGTGTTCCACATATTGGTTTCTGGGCTTTCAGTGACTCCGGGTCACCAAACTTTTCTACAATTGTCTGGTGAATTAAGTGGAAGGTATTTCATGAAAGAAAGGTGGGGGATGAAGATGAGAGTGGAAAGGAAGGCTGGTGGAAAAATCTTAGAAGGTGCAAAATTTGGAAGCCACAGGGTTTGTGGCTGCTAGGGAACCTTTTAGTGGAAAAAAAGGTTTATTTGGAGAATAAACCTCTGCAGAGAAGTGGTTCTGATGGAAGCAAAATTGCTAATTCACTCCTGAGCAGAACTCCCCAGACTCAGAGTTAACTAAAGAAAGAAAGAAAAAAAGTTCTACATCTGCTTGCATAAAATTATTTATAACTCAAAGTAGTGTTTGGAATTTCACCAAGAAAAAAATTATTATGGTTAGCGTGTACCCAATTTTCCAATACAAATAAACAGAAAGGGTTTGAGGTTATTAATCAATCATGTGTTGATACAGGTAAGTTTATGCTTATTGTTTTTTTTCCCTGACAAACATAAACTAAGTTACTCTGCAAAAAGAAAAATTGTGATTTGCTCTGAGTTTGCTTCTTGGAATGTGGATTACAGAGATATGTATTCTAATTATTCCCAGTGTAGGGATCTGAGGAAATTTACTGGACACTGGGAAGGAAAGCACCAGCATTGTAAGAAAATTGGAGAGTGATATTGTCGTTTCCAGAATTAACATGTCTTATTTCAAAACTGCCCCTAAATTTGTTGGTATGGGAAAAAAAAAGAGAGAGAGAGAGAGAGAGAAAACAGCATCTTTTCTGAGGTTCTAGATACCTGGTCCTGTCACTCAAAATACAGGTAATTATAATTATAATTTGAGAAAGTTAAATGACCTGGACTTCCTGGTAAGGCCTGTTTCTCTATCATTTGTAATAAGCATTCTATGGTAAGACGTCGTCCAATATTATATCAATGGATTTTTTTTTATCTATTCCTGCTATTTCAAACAGCAGTTCTAATTCTTAATGGTGTTACAGAGAAAACAAAAGTCCCTTCCCATAAACAAGAAATTTTCAACCTGATTTTTAAGCGGACTGCTAATTGGAATATAAAGCATATTAAAATATGATGGGGACTCCAAGTGCCAGGAAAGACCAAAAGGGGGGCAAACTATTGGCTTATACATCAAATCTCAGGATACATCTTCAGCAAAAATCAAGGTCTCTGTGTATTTATGTGTATTTATGTGTGGTTTGAACAAGAAGACATCATCCTAATTCAGAGCATAACTTTTTACTGAAGGAAAGTAATTTCTTTTTCAGTCATTAACCAAATAATAAATGATTTAAATAGGAGGTATTTAGATCCTGTTCACAGGTATGTATGTAGAGACTACCTATTTGAAAACAAGCCCTTTTTTGTGGGTTGAAAATCTTTTCAACCCACAAAAATAAGCCAATCTCAATATTCTAACTACTCTTTTGTCTTTTATGCTAGCTGTTTTGAGATATATTTCATTAAGGTGAGTATTTTTCTCAAACGGATAAAATGAGTGAATAATGTTGGAAAGCAAGGGCAAAAGTGGCAATTATTTGAAAAAATGGCCTGTAGGGTGAATTAAATAGTTATATATATATATAATAAAATGATCAATGATTTTTTGGAAAGAAAATTTTTCATTTTCTGATGTATGATTCTCTGTAATCTCTATTCCTAAAAAGACTACACCTATAAATGGGGCTTCTGTGCCAGCAGCCAAACACTTCAGATTTCTTTTTTTTTTTTTTTTAAACTACAGGTCACAATCTAGAGTGTAAGTGTGAATGTGTGTGTGTGTGTGTGTGTGTGTGTGTGTGTGTGTGTGTGTGTGAGAGAGAGAGAGAGAGATGACAGAGACAGAAACAGAGATAGAGAAAGAGATAGATAAAGAGAGAGAGAGAGAGAATGAGAGTGAGAAGGGGTGGAAGGAGAAAGAGAAAATATTTTGTTGCATTCCCCTATACAATGCAGTGCATCTTTGTTCTTTATTTGATTGCTATTTTATTTTCCTCCTCTCCAGTACCACATCGCTTTTTGTTTCTTTTTTTCCTCTGGGTATCTATATGTCGGCATATCTAACAACACTTCTTCACATTTGAAAGATGAGAAAATTATTAAATCCACAAGTCCTTATATCTCATATAGCATCTGGCTTATATGGTATCTAGCAAATGAACCTAAACACCTTTAAGAGCTTAATAGTCTCTTTTTCTCCTAAATTTTAAAATTATTTCACAGTAAAACATTTTGGTATTTGGGAATGCATTTTAAGCTTCCCATTGAAAATCACTGAATGTATATCCATCACCTCTGTATAACAAACTAAGCCAGAATGTTTTATAATTACTATTAAAATGGAAATCCCTAAGAACTAAAAATTTGAGATTTCCTTCTGTAAAACTGATTAATTAAAATTTTGATCCTGAGTTTTCCTGATTTAATTTTTTCATAAATAGACAAATAGATATTTATATGATCTGCCAACTTCAGCTTCAGTATCTAGGGGGAAAAAGTTGCCAGACTGGCATGTAATAATCATATTGGTCAATCTAGCTTGATTGCTTTCTTCCAGCAATGGGCAGTTGTAATTTCCTATCACATTTATAGTCATTATATTTGAGAAAGGGCAAAATAGGTTAATGAAATCATTATAATTTCATTCAAATGATATATATTTTTAAAGCTCAATTAAAGAAACAGATACCAGGGCACCACATTTTATTTTGCCTTATGGAGACCACTTTGCTGTAGTACCTGTAAAAGATACTGAAAAAAACACATTTACCAGTGCTGAAATGACTGTGAAGTCATTATCATTACTAAACATATCCATAAAGTAAATTTATTGTGAAAAGGGATGATGGGTTTTTTTTTTGAAATTCATTTGTTTTCATCTATTCAATGCATGTTTTATCAAATTCTGCTCCTTTTAAGATGGCATAACTGGTTTTAAAAGATTACTCAGAAGTTAGACTAAGCCGGAATTTAACATCATTGCTTATTATTTGTTTGATTTTAAGCAAGGTAATAAGTTTCTTTAATGATAAGTTTCTTTGTAAGATGGACATATTGATGTTACTATCCTCATTGTAATAAGGGAAAGAAATAAATATAAAATTACAGCGACTGATATACAAGATGTTAATAAATTTTATTATCATTTTTATTGTTATTATTATGTTGCAGCCTTTAGAGCTGTGGAACATGAAGAGTTGAATAGTATATTCCCTTCCCCTCAGCTTACTGGTGTCCAGGTAAGAAAGCAAAGAGATAATATTAATATGGTAATATTGTGTCAAGATATGACCTAAACACACTTTATCTAAATTAACTCACTTATATTGTCAATGATTGTATGAGGTGAAAATTGTGGGTGTCCCCATTGTACAGACAAAGAAATAGTATCTCCAAGTTATACAGCTAGTTAAAGCTGAGTTGGGGGGCAACTGAGTGGCTAGGGGTGCCTGAGTGGCTCAGTTGGTTAAGCGTCTGCCTTCAGCCCAGGTCGTGATCTCAGGGTCTTGGGATGGAACCCTGCATTAGTCTCCTTGTTCAGCAGGGAGTCTGCTTCTCCCTCTCTCTCTCCTTCTGCCTCTGCCTACCACTCCTCCTGCTTGTGCTCTCTCTCTCTCTCTCTCTGTCAAATAATTAAATAAATAAATAAATAAATAAATAAAGTCTTTAAAAAATGCTGAGTTGGTATATGAATCTAGGCAGTCTGGATTCAGAGTCATTGTCTTTGTGTTTGTTTAATCCTTAACATTATAACTGTATGCTTCCTAATTCATACTACCTATGAACCCTTGATTCTTTGGATTAGAACAATACCTAGAAAAATCTGAGATACTTCAGAATCTTTCTATCAGTACTCTATTCATGGCCATGAAATCTCAGGTAATAACCATAATTTCTTCCCATAAATGAAAGAGAAATGGCTGTCCCCAACCACATTCAGTGTTTTTCTTCTAGTTATAACTCAGCCATCAGGATATCGGTCTCTGCACACAAAATAACCCAAATTTCCAGAGTGATAAGGAATTTCTCCATATTTTACAATTATTCTAACATCCCTTCCCCAAGATAAGCAAAATCCATAAGGGCATTCGGCCATGACCTTTCCCCCAAACACTACTGCTCCTTCTGGCACAAATAATCCATGTTCTTCACCCAAGTCATTTATTGCACATTTGCTCTGGACCCAGCAGCAGGAAGATAATGAGAGAAATTCAACGCTACTATCCCCACCTCCTGGAAGCTTACAACCTTTTTAAACAAATATGCAACCATAATGTATGACCTCATTATGGCATCATGAAAAAAGAATAATATCTATGTCCAAAACAAACTTGCATATATGTAAAATGGCACTTGGTTATAAATATAGTGCATTCTGCTTATTTTAGAATTATTTTCTGCCCTCACTCAATGATAAAGAATCCAGACATTTTTCATTTCCATAGTGGGGCAGGGGAGGCATAATTCCTATTTCATCCTTATAGAGAGAATGTATTTTCTGGGGAATTCCAGGTTTATGGGAGTATATTTTGACTTTAAAAGAAAATTGTTTCTCTCTTGGCAACACTTTAGACACCAAATATGTAGATTTTCCACACCAAGAAATTCTCCAATTTTCTGCAGATACCAATTACATGTCCTACAATTTATTTTAATTCCGTTACTAACTACCCAGGATCAGTATGCAGACCCTAATGATTAAAGCTTCAGACTGTCCCACCTCAAACACCAATCACAAGTAGTGGGTCCCCAGGTTACCCACATTTTTGCTGGAATTGGCTACAATCAGAGATTCTTTTTTAAAAATAATTTATTTATTTATTTGTTTGTTTGTTTGTTTTAGAGAGAGCACACATACGCACAGGTGGGTGTAGAGGGAGAGGATCTTTAAGCAGATTCCCAGTGAGCACACAGCCTGACATGGGGACTACATCTCACAACCATGAGATCATGATCTGAGCCAAAACCAAGAGTTGGTCACTTAACCCACTGAGCCACTCAGGAGCCTCTACAAATCAGGAATTCTTATCCCTCCTCAGGTCTGATAGTTTACCATAATGGCTCACAGAGCTCAGATAAACACTTAATTTACTATTACCGGTTTATTATAAAATATACTATAAAGGATAAAAATGAATAGCAAAGAAGTGTATAGGGGGAGCTCCAGAAGACTCCCAAGATGAGGAGCTTTTTCCCTATAGAACTGGGGTGCACCACCCTCCCAGCATGTGGATGTGTTCAATAACTTTGAAGGCTCTCTGAATCCCATAGCTTAGGGATTTTTATGGAGGCTTCATTGCATGGGCATGATTAATCATTAACTCAGTCTCCATTCCCTTTCCCCTCCCCAGAGGATGTGAGGATAGGGATGAGAGTTTGATGCTTCTAACCATCACTTCATCTTTATGGTGACCAGCCCACATCCTGAAACTATCCAGGAATCCACCAAGAGTTCCCACACTAGAACAAAAGATACTTTATCACATAGGAAAGATCAAGGGATTTAGGAGGACTGTGTAAGGTATTCCTATCACCCCATTACTCAGAAAATTACAAGGATTTCAGGAAGTCTGTGTCAGGAACTAGGGACAGACACTACATATATATTTCCTATTATATCGCAGCCTCTTCACCATGGTTAGATGCAGTAACCATAAAGGAACCCTGCTCAGCTCTAACTTCAGAAGAACTTGCTGGAAGATTTCGTTTATTTGATAACCTCCAGCAGCCATACCTTCAGCTAAGTCATTACATTCATAGGAGACTGTGGTTTTTACTGGCTCTCTTAGCTGTTGATGGAGCACAAGGAAAGAGGAGAGTAATTTTGGTTGATGCAGGACCCTTCTAACAGTAAATCTTTGCTTGGAGCTTTTTGTAGGGTTGATCAAGACTTTCTGAGAACTATACTTCATCCTAAGTCTCTTCCCCATCCAATCATTGTCTTTCTTTTTCTTTCAAAAATCATTGTTTAAAGCTCCTTCTCCCTATCCTTACTCTCTCCCCTATTTATCTTTCACAGTTGGTTATGTTATCCTCGTGTCTATTTCCACGAGGATCCAAACTGTCAGCAGGTCTTCCATTTTATTTGTGTCCTATAAGAAACATGAAATGAAGTCTGCAAACCAAAGTGAAAGCTCTCTCAGTTGAACAAAAGAATAGCTTCAGGGATCACCTACATCATTGGCTTCCCATTTTCATGTAAGTTTTGACATAAGTACTGTGTACTTACCTGTGGTATCAAGAATGCACTTAATATTGAATTACAATTAAATATGCTACCCATTAACTTCAGTTTTTACTGTGATTTTGTTCATGTATTTTGAGCAGAAATGTGGTGGAGGCTTAATCTACTTTCTTCTCTGATAATTTATAACTACATGCTAGCTCTCACAACTGAATGGAATTAAAAATAACATTACCAGATGATTAAAGGGAAACAAACAAAAATTGCAACTATTTTAAAGTGGTGGTTCTGGACTTTTTGTTTGTTTGTTTTTTGTTTGTCTGAACCTAGACTTCTGATAAGGGCAAAAAACAATCCTTTTTAAAATAATCTTTTCCAAAGATCAAATAATTTTCAAGGATGAAAATGAACAAATTCATAAATCAGAAAAAAACACAAGCAAACCGGGATGCCTGGGTAGCTCAGTGGTTAAGCGCCTGCCTTCGGCTCAGGGCATGATCCTGGAGTCCAGGGATGGAGTCCCACATCAGGCTCTCTGCAGGGAGCCTGCTTCTCCCTTTGTGTCACGCACGTTGGGGGCGACAACTGTCCAGGGATGAGAGTAAGGGAATGAGGAAAAGAAAAGAGACATAAACAGAGTGGGAGCAGGGGGACATATGGCCGGATTCAGCCACAATGCCAACTTTATTTGTATTATTCACTCTTTTATAAAGCAGGGTTGTTTAACAAGCAGGATATTTTAAGCTTAGTTCTCCAGACATGTCCTTTCACAGTAGACAGCAACAGTATGCGTCCTTGAGCCACAAGCCTTCAACAACAAGGGTGAGACAGGTGGGCCGGGGTTGGAAGAGTCAACAGAGAGCCATTGCTCGATCCATTAACCCCTTCCTGGCACGCAGCTCAGGTGGGCCGTGGTTGGAAGAGTCAACTGAGAGCCATTGCTCGATCCATTAACCCCTTCCTGGCACGCGGCTCCCAACATCTCCCCCTATTGTTTTTAATTTGAGATCTTGAAAATAGAGATTTTTAAGGGCTTTGTGCTGGAAACTTAAAGGACGCATATAAGCATATCTCAATAGTTAAAGCAATTACTAAGGTTGTAGCGACAGCAATTATAATCCAAATGCCAGGGGAATTAAATTCAAACCATTGCAAGGGGTTAATACCTCGGATACCTTTTAAAAATTTATCTGCCAATTCAGCAGGGTTCTCAGTAGAGAGATGAGCATTGTTAAGTGCAGCCACTTGCTGTTCCAGGCTTAGCAAATCTAAGCTTAAATCTGAATTGTTCCAAATCCCCTTTAAATGTTGCTGCACTTGCTCCCATGTATGTTCTGTCTCATTATAAGGTAATGCGGTGACGCAAATATGCTGAAAGCCTGCATGACATTGCAATGATAACTGAGCTCAGAGCCGAGCATATTGCCCTCCCAGGTACTCCACAGCTTCTTCCAACCCCTGCAAACGAGCAACAATTTTTTTGATCAATAGTCCCTTGTGTGGCAAGAGCCACAGATACATTATGGGCCAAGGAATTAACATGTTGAGCGGTGTGGATGGTTTGGCTGAGTGCCACAGAAGAATCAGTGGCAGAGGCTATCAAAGACACAAAAGCAACTATTCCTGTCACCAATAGACCCAAAAATCTTTTTGTTCTTACCACCATATCAGTGAGTTGTTTAGCAAAGGAATACCCATAACTAGTATACCACGGACCAGTAATATTAACAGGGAGCATGACATACGGGGGTTGCTGTACTAACATAACTGTAACAGAGCGAGCATCTCCAGGGGGCAGATGAACAGGCAAACAATTAGTCAATACACAGTTTTGGCAACTAGCCTGGTAATTGTCCTGAGAGGCTTGAAGCTTATCAATTTTGCCTCTCCCCACCACCAACAGGAAGGGACGCGGTACACAAGCCTGAATATACAGATCAACATGAGGGGGGTAAATAGGTCCAGTAGTAGAGTTTGTTTTAAGGGGACGGAGAGCTGCAGCCAGCTTCCAAAGGTCCGAATGTATCATGCATGGTGTTGAAAGCGTGCTGGGAGGCACGTATCCATAATGTTCATAGACAGCACGGAGTTCTGGAGATCTTACTCTGACTTGCATTTCTTGCCAGGCTGCAGATTTTGATTTTGACCAGTCCGTTATATGCAAAGAGGGTGTCATTACTGGGTGCAAAGTCTCAGGGTCTGATGATTTCCAATTTGGCACTGTAGGGCAGTCAGGATAGTCCCAAGGGCTCATTCCAGGAGGAGAATCTCGAAGGTTAGAAGTAGCCCCCCGTGCAAAGAATGGTTCATTAAGCGCCCAATAATCAACCATTTCCTCCTCCCTTCGATCTCCATTATGTCTTTCGTCATCCCAATACTGACGCTTGACGGTGCGAGTCACCTGCTTAGTAAAGACACCCATAGGAGGGGGACTGACCGTTTTCAGCGGCCTGGAAACAAATTGGAACCTGATCTGCCAACCCAGTCCAGTTGATGGGTCTTGCGACAGCCTCAATGGAATATGCCTCCAGCCTGCCAGCGCATCTGTTAGATTAGTACGTACATGAGGCGTAGGATTATCCCAAGTAACGGGCGGTACAAAAGGAGGGTCCACCATAAAAGCCCAATAAGAGGACGCCTCGGCTGTTTCAGTAGAGGCGGAGATGCCTGCTAAAAGAGCCAAAAACAGGTTAGTAGGAGTAAGGGGGGCCTGGGCTTTACGTACGGTTTGTTTGGCTTTGCCAACCACCTTTTTTATTTGTCCCCGAGTAGGCAATGGGGCTCTCCTCCCCCTTCTCCTCCGGGGTTTCACCATCTGGTCCTGTTGAGGAGCTCGTGGTCGAAGGGAGAGGCGGGCCATTTTCTTTGGTAAATCGGACGCACGGCAACGGCAGCCACCGCGGCGTTTCCTCCTTCTGTGGGAAAATACAAGCAAACCCCTGTCCTCGCCAGAGGACTGGATCTGGGCCAGACCACTGTCCCGTCAGTGGATCCTTCCATCGTGCATAAAGGAAGGGCTCTGGTTCTGGAGCCCAAAACCTCTCAGCAGCAGTTTTACCTACTGCATCAACATTCAAAAAATTTAAAACATATAAAGTTAATGCCAAATGCATATGTGGTGAATACTTAGTCTTTCCCTTAAGTATCTCCCCCTCTTTTAATTTATGTAAATAAGTTTTCAGGGTGGAATGACTTCTTTCAACAATGGCCTGACCCTGTGAATTATATGGAATACCAGTGGAATGTGAAATGCCGAAAGTTAGGCAAAATTGCTGAAAAGAAGACGAGGTATAAGCAGATCCATTGTCTGTTTTAATAGCCTTGGGGAGGCCTAGTTGGGAGAATGCAGCAAATAGATGATTTTGTACATCAGTAAAGGCTTCTCCACTATGGGCAGAGGCAAAAATATATCCTGAAAAGGTATCAACAGAAACATGGATATATTTCAATTTACCAAATGGAGGATATAATGTAACGTCCATTTGCCATAGATGATTAGGTAAGAGGCCTCAGGGATTAACAGTAAATGAAGGGAGATTGAGGGTTTCAGGGCAAGTCTGACATTCTTTTACTATTTGTCGGGCCGATTCGCGTGAAATCTTAAATTGTCTTCGAAGAGCTGCTGAATTTTGGTGAAATTTGCTTTCCTTAGCAGCATCAAAAGAAGAAAGAAAATTAATATGCGTGATTTCATCAGCAATTGCATTTCCATAGGATAATGGGCCAGGCAGACCTGAATGAGCTCGAATATGAGAAATGTAAATCAGATTATGTCTTTTAAGAAGACTGTGTTGAATAGACGAGAAGAGGATATATAACTCTTCATCATTACAACATAAAAAGGCGGAGGGAAGTAAGGGCACAGCTTGAGCAACATATAGACTGTCTGTGAAAATATTTAACGGCTCAGGATATTTTTGTAAAGCAATAGCAACAGCTTTTAATTCTGCTCTTTGCACTGATTTAGTTGAGTAATGATAATTTTTTATATGTTTTTCATTATTAGAGACATAATAAATTGCAATATTGCCAGATTTGTTGGCGTCCACAAAAATGTTTGCAGCTTCCTTAATTGGGGAGTGAGAAAGGGAAACTTGTGGGATTGTTGAAACCTTATTTAGAAACTGCAGAAGTTTATCTGCCGGCAAATGGAATTTAACTTGGCCCAGGTATGAGGCGAGGGCAATTTGCCAATCAAGGTCAAACTGTTGTAAATTTTCAAACTTCTCTTTAGTTAACATAGCACAGATTAAAAAATCAGGCTCCTTGCCTAGGAGTTGTAGGGAACGCGTCCTTCCCCGAATGATGAGTTGAGCCAGCATCCTAGGAAGAGAATGAATAACATTCAGAGAATGTAATGGGAGATGTATCCATTCTAAAGGGCCATGAGGTTGCCAAAGGACAGCCAAAGGCATGATGGCAGGGTTCAATAAAATTAAGTATAGTGAATCCACCAAAGAAACTCTTGTAACCTGAGCTTCTGAGAGTTTATTATTGACCAATTCTAATGTTTGTTTGGCGCCCTCCGTCAACATTCTAGGAGAGGCTGGATTAGAGTCTCCTTTTAGTATATCAAAGAGGGGGTGTAACTGTTCCGCAGTTAAAGTTAACGTTGAACGTATCCAGTTGATATCTCCTAATAACTTTTGATAATCATTTAATGTTTTAAGAGGGGCAGTGCGTATTTGAATTTTTTGTGGCTTAATAGTTTTTTGTTCAATAATATATCCAAGATATTCATAAGGTTCAGCTCTCTGAACCTTTTCAGGGGCCACTATCAAATTAAATTTTTGAAGGCAAGACTGCAATCTCTCGAATGCTCTTAAGAGAGTCCCTTCCTCATCAGCGGCTAGTAAAATGTCATCCATATAATGAATACAATATACAGATGGGAAAGCAAGTCTAAAGGGGGTCAAAGCTCTGCCTACGAATTCCTTACATAGGGTAGGACTATTGGCCATGCCCTGAGGCAAAACCTTCCAATGATACCTGGCATAAGGGGCTTGTAGGTCAGTAGTAGGAATTGAAAAGGCGAATTTTTCACAATCATCAGGAGATAGAGGGATGGTGAAAAAACAGTCTTTTAAATCTAAGATAAGTAATTGATAGTTCAAAGGAATGGCTGAAGGAGCAGGCAGCCCGGGTTGAAGAGCTCCCATGGGCTTCATAACGGCATTAACCACTCGGAGATCTTGCAATAATCTCCATTTTCCTGATTTCTTTTTAATGACAAAGATAGGAGTATTCCAAGGACTGTTGGAAGGAACAAGATGCCCCAACTGCACCTGTTCCTGAACCAGCTTTCTAGCAGCCTCTTGTTTATGATCAGATAAGGGCCACTGGTCCAACCACACAGGGACATTGGTTAACCATTCAAGAGGCATAGTGTGGGGGGTTGTCAGTGGCCCTGGAGAAAACCCAAACCTAATTTATCAGGATTTCCCTCAAGTTCGACGGGTTGTACAATCCCTTGTAAGTCTTTCCTGAGTCCGTTTCCTGGAACATAACCCATTTGAGCCATCATAAAAGAAACAGCTTCCTGTTGTTTAGAAACAGGAAGTTTTTTGTTTCAAGGACTAAGCCCATTTCTGTAAGTACATCTCTTCCCCACAGATTAAGATCAATAGGAAGAACGAAGGGACAAAATCTTCCAGAGTGTCCATCCTCAGTCTCCCAGTAAAGCTGATTGGAGCTAATCCTAGGGGTATTTATAATACCCACTCCCTTAACTGGAGTGGAGGTCTCTTGTGTGGGCCAGGCATTAAGCCATTGATTTTGAGATATGACGGACATATCTGCTCCAGTGTCTACCAATCCTTTAAAAATTTTTCCATTCACCTTAAGGCAGAGATAAGGCTTATCTGCAGATATTAACTGCATCCAATGTACATCAGTAGATCCAAAGCCCTGGCTGCCTCTTTGAGGTTTTATTACTTTATTTTCAGTTTTAAACCTAGGTATTAATATTGGCTGGGCAATAGGAACCTTGGGTTCCAATGTGAGAGTCCCTTGGGAGAGACTAGCAAGAATTTTTAGCTCTCCCGTGTAGTCGTCATCAATCACCCCAGGATATACAGTAAGCTCTTTTAAAGTCCAACTGGATCTACTTAAAATTAATCCCCAAGTTCCTTTAGGAAGAGGTCCCTATATTCCAGTAGGTATGGGTTTAGGGGGCTGCCCGCCTTCCAAATATATAGGAAGCAGGAGCTAAATCTAGCCTTCCAAATATATAGGAAGCAGGAGCTAAATCTAGCCCTGCACTGAAGGGGGTACCTCGGTATAATTTGTCGATCCCTGGGAGATCAGCTGTGTTGGCTCTAATTAGTTCAAGGGATCCTGTACTGGGGTCAGCATGGCTATTGTTTGTCGGGGCTGCGACAAGCCCCGACCTCGGTTTCCCGAAAGGGGGTTTCCGAACCGATCTGTCTTGGAACGGCATTCATTAGCCCAATGAAACCCCCGCTGACATCTGGGACAGAGAGATAAAGGTTTGTCAACTTGCTGCGGACTCACAGAATTCCCAAAACCGGCCTTCAATTGCGGGCATTGACTCTTAAAATGACCTGGTTTTCCACAATTAAAACAGATCTGTGCTCCCGTGAAAATTTTTTGCCCACGTCTGCCACCTCTAGTTCCCTGTTTTAGCATCTGCTGTTGCATCTGTTGTGGGGAAATTCCCCTTAAAGCAGCAGCCAGTGTCAAGCCTTGCACATACGAAGGGCCTATCTCTGCACAAAGACGGACATAATCTTCAAGAGTTCCAGTTTTTCTCCATGGCTGAATTGCAGCCTGGCATGCACTGTTAGCATTTTCATAAGCTAATTGTTTTACTATAATAGTGCCGGCTTCCACATCAGTAACTATCCGCCCCACTGCCTGCAGAAGACGGGCTACAAAGTCTGAGCACTTCTCATCGGGCCCTTGTCGTATTTTGGACAATTCCTCTGTTCTGGCCCCAGAAGTAGGCAGCTTCCTTCAAGATCTAATAGCAGCCTCATTGATTTGAGTATAAGCCACATCAGCGTAATTTAATTGCTGACCTACATCATGGTAAGCGCCTGTCCCTGCAAGCATTTCATAGGAGACAGGAATTCCAGTTCTCCTATTGTATTTAGCAAGATCATTACATCCGTCATGATAATCAGATTTCCAAATCAAATAATCCCCCCCAGAAAGGCATGCTTTTGCTACAACATGCCAATCTCCAGGGCACAGGGCCTCTCGACTCAAATTGTCCAGCATGGACAAAGTGAAAGGGGCAGTGGGCCCATACTGGGCACATGCAGTTTTTAATTCTTTCAACACTTTAAAGTTTAGAGCTGAATACATGCGCCGACTGGCATCATCTAAAGAGACGGGAAAAGCAGTGGTGTCCTCTCCGCGCCTTTCGGCCTCATTCACTGCCCTTTGTAAGGGGGTCACACCTTTAATATCAAACCCTCCGGCTGATTGTTGGTTAGTCATTATGGGGAAAGTCTGCCGGGGGACAGCAGGTGCTCCTTCCCAGATCTCATCTCTGCGGTTGGATTTTGTAAGATATAAAGGCAAGGGACTAGTAGCTTGATCCCTATACCCGGGGACTGGCCCTTTTTTCTGTCCTTTATCAGAAAATTTTGTCATCTGCATGTATCCTTTCAGAGGACTTTCATTATCACTGTCCAAATATACATCGTCGTCCCCGGATTCATCTCCTCCCGATCTCAACAAAGGGGGTCCCCTAAGGCCTGCCTTATGAGACCCATAAGTTTTTGTTGGATCGGATATAGGCGGTGGGGCAGGGGGGATGACCCCAGGAGGCTCAGGAATAACTTCCCAGGAGTGATCCCCAGCTGGAGTGGGGGGAGAGCCAGGAGAAAAAGAGGATGATAAGGCCATTTGCCTCATAACTGCCGAGGGAGGCTGAATTCCCTGAGTCACCCTCAAACTTACTTTCAAATTGATCATTTTTGTTCTCAGTTTCAGATTTCAAGGAAATAATCTCAATCTTATGCAAAGGGTCAATGACTTGTCGCAACTGCTCAAACAATCTCATAGTCCCGGCTGGGACTGCTGTCTCGCCTCTAAGGGAAATTTGATTTTTCAGTTCCTGTCCAATTCTTCTCCAATGTTCTAAATCTAAGGACCCTTCAGTCGGAAACCACGGGCATAAATCCCTGACAGTTTTGAAAAAGCTTTTCAAGGCCTTATTAGGTACCTTGAACCCTCCTTCTCGGAGAAGGGTTTGTAATCCAGCTATAAATAAAACCTGATTTGCTGATTGCTCTTGTCCCATGATTTTAATCCCGCCGTCCCAGGACACCGCCTGGTTCCCTTACCTGAATAATTCAATTCCGGAACCTTCTCATGTGCTTTATGCTCAAGTCCCTGTTCGGGCGCCACTTGTCGCGCGCGCTGGGGGTGACAACCGTCCAGGGATGAGGGTAAGGGAATGAGGAAAAGAAAAGAGACATAAACAGAGTGGGAGCAGGAGGGACATATGGCCGGATTCAGCCACAATGCCAACTTTATTTGTATTATTCACTCTTTTATAAAGCAGCGTTGTTTAACAAGCAGGATATTTTAAGCTTAGTTCTCCAGACATGTCCTTTCACGGTAGACAGCAACAGTACGTGCCCTTGAATAGATAGCTATAGTATGCGTCCTTGAGCCACAAGCCTTCAACAACAAGGGTGAGACAGGTGGGCCGGGGTTGGAAGAGTCAACAGAGAGCCATTGTTCGATCCTTTAACCGCTTCCTGGCACGCGGCTCCCAACATATGTTGCCTTGCCAATTTATCACAAACTAAAGTGGTTTAAAACAATTAAATTTTATTATCTTATGGTTCGAGAGGTCAGAAGCTCAACATCAGTCTCACTGGGCTAAAGTCAAGGTGTTACTAGGACTCGTTCCTTCTGGAGGCTCTACAAGAGAATCTGTTTCCTTGGCTTTGTTAGTCTTAGAGGCTATACGTTTTTTCTTGAAATGTGGTCCCCTTCTCTATTTTCAAATACCATATGATTTCACTCATGTGGAATTTAAGAAACAAAAGAGATGAACATAGGGAACGGGAAGGAAAAATAAAATAAGATAAAAACAGAGAGGAAGGCAAACTATGAGATGCCTAACTATAGGAAACAAACTGAGAGATACAGAAGGAGAGGTATATGGGGAATGGGGTAACTAGGTGATGGGCATTAAGGAGGGCATGTGATGCAATGAGCACAAGATGTTATAAGCAATTGATGAATCACTAAATTCTACCTCTGAAACTAATAATACACCATATGTTAAATAAATTGAATTTAATTTTTAAAAAGTGCAGTGACATTATATTTCCTTCACTGACAATTTCTTTTGTTACATTGCCATCTTTTATTTGACTTTCCTGCATCTCTCTTATAAGGACCCTTGTAATTACATTGGGTACACAGGATAATCAGGATAATCTCAAGATCCTTAAATTAGTTACATCTATAAGGCCCCTTTTGCCAGGTAAGGTAACATATTCACAATTTCTGGGGATTAGGACATATGCATCTTTGGGGAGGATATTATTCAGCCCCTCATAGGCCAGGTGATGATTATTTTTAGCATTTTCTGCCAAGAGGCAAGGTTGAGTATATTATGTAGATACTTATATAACAAGATAGAAAACACTTGTGTTGCCTCATTTTCCTGGGATGAGCCATCCCAGATGGTGGGCCTGTTTTGGCTCAAGTGGAAAAATTCTCCGGAAAAAGAACTGGGCAAGAGGGATACCTGGTAGTGGGAAATGCTGGCTATCTCCTCATCAGTTTCATTCTCTATCCAAGGAATCCCTGCATTTCCTTCTCTTCTCCTAAAGAGTTTTCCAAACCCAATTTGGGCAGTTGGACAGAGATGAGGTGACATTCAGAGCTCCTGATACTCAGCCTGAGATTCCAAAGCTAGGTGTCCAAAAGTTGTCAACATGGAGAAGTGCCAAATGTGAAGGTGGCCACTGGCACAGACCCCATGCAGGACTATGGTGCAGCCATTGGCCAGGGTGACAGGTGCTGGGAGCATAGGGAGGGCATCTAAACTTGGTTTCTGTGGCTCACAGTGCCAGACTGCTGGAATGGTGCCCTTGACTGCAGGGGGTACCAAAATAGGTGATGTAGCAGGTTTTACCTGAGGGCTATAATTTCCTAATTTGTGTTGTACACCATATTTCAGAAGTTACTGTTGGAATTGAGCTCCAGTTGCCTATAGCAATGACCTGCTCATATCTGCCTGCTCTATTTACTTCCTTCCCTTCCCTATCTCATTTTCTGCCCACCCCCGACCCCTGCAATGCTTCCTGAAATAACTTCCCAAATAAACTACTTGCACTTAAATCTTTCCTTCAGGAGCACTACTGGGATAACACAACTAGAATATGCTATGACCAGAAATGGTAACGACAATGTTTTTAAAAGTCACTTCTTTTTGTCAAATATATACCAATTATAAACTTAATTTTTTATGTAATATCAGGTTTTTAGTAGCTGGAAAAACATGTGCTTTCCCTCCAAACACCTTTGTTTTACCCACTTTTCCCCAGTGTGTTTGTTTGCTTATTGTCTTTGTACTGTATATAGATGAGAGAATACAGTAATATTAATAATGCAAAAATCTATGGAGGATTGCTAAATGAAGTAAACAGTAGAGGGAGAAATTCTCTGAAATACCAGAAAATTAATGATGACTAAAAGACCAGGGTTAATGTTAGGTTTAGGGTACGGGTTAGGGTTAAGGTTAGGGTCAGGGTTAGGGTTAGGGTTAGCCTTAGGATACAGGTTAGGGTTAGAGTTAGCATATGGGTTAGGGAACAGGTTAGGGTTAGTGTTAGGGTTAGGGTTAGGGTATGGGTTAGCAATAGGGTTAGGGTTAGGTTTAGGTTTACTGTAAGGGTTAGGGTTAGGGTTATGGTACGGGTTAGGTTTAGGGTTAGGGTTAGGGTACGGGTTAGGATTAAGTTTAGGGTTAGGGTTAGGGTACTGGTTAAGTTTTTAGTTAGGATACGGGTTAGGGTTAGAGTAAGGGTAAGGGTTATGGTACGGGTTAGGGTTAGGGTACAGGTTAGGTTGGGCGTGAGTGTACGGGTTAGCAGAAGGGTTAAGGTTAGGGTTAGGTTATGGGGTAGGGTGAGGGCTGGGTACGGATGAGGGTACGGGATAGGGTACGGGAAAGGGTTAGGATCCGGGTTAGGGTTAGGGTTAGGGTACTGGTTAGGGTTAGGGTTAGGGTACGTGTTAGGGTTTGTGTAAGGGTTAGGGATAGGGTTAGGGTACTGGTTAGGGTTTGGGTGAGGGTTGGGTACGGGTGAGGGTTAGGGTTAGGGTTAGGGTACGGGTTAGGGTTAGTGTTAGGGTTCGGTCACGTGTTAGGGTTAGGGTTAGCATACGGGTTACGGTAATGGTTAATGTTAGGGTTAGGGTTAGGGTATTGGTTAGGGTTAGGGTTAGGGTATTGGTTAGGGTTAGGGTTAGGGTTAGGGTTAGGGTTAGGGGTAGTGTACGGATTAGGGTTAGGGTTAGGGTTAAGGTACTGGATAGGTTTAGGGTTAGGGTTAGGGTTAGGTTTAGAGTACGGGTGAAGGTTAAGGTTACGGTTAGAGTTAGGGTTAGGTTTAGCGTTAGGGTATGGGTTAGGGTTACAGATAGGGTATGGGTTAGTGTTAATGTTAGGGTTAGGGTAAGGGTACGGGTTAGCAATATGGATAGAGTTAGGGTTAGGTTTAGTGTACGGGTTAGAGTTAGGGTCCGGGTATGTTTAGGGTTATGGTTAGGTTAAGGTACGGGTTAGAGTTAGGGTTAGGGTTAGGGTTAGGGTACGGGTTAGGGTTAGAGTAAGAGTTCAGTTTAGTTTACGGGTAGGGTTAGGGTACGGGTGAGGGTTAGTGTTAGGGTTAGGGTTAGGGTACGGGTTAGGTTTAGGGTTAGGTTTAGGGTTAGGGTTCGGGTTAGGGTATGGGTTACGGTACTGGTTAAGGTCAGGTTTAGGGTTAGGTAACGGGTTAGGTTTAGGGTTAGGGTATAGGTTACGGTACGGGTAAGGGTTAGGGTTAGGGTCCTGGTTAGGGATGGGGTAAGGGTACGGATTAGGGTACGGATAAAGGTTAGGGTTAGGGTTACGGTTAGGGTACTGGTTAGGGTTAGGGTTAGGGTAGAGTTCAGTGTTAGGTTTAGGGTTAGGGTTAGGGTTAGGATACTGGTTAGGGTTAGTATTAGAGTTAGGATATGGGTTAGGGTTAGGGTTAGGGCACTGGTTAGGTTTAGGGTTAGGGTACATGTTAGGGTTTGTGTAAGGGTTAGGGTTAGGGTTAGGGTACTGGTTAGGGTTAACGTTAGGGTTAGGGTAGGGGTTAGGGTTAGGGTTAATGTTAGGTTTAGGGTACGGGTTAGGGTTAAGGTTAGGGTCAGGGTTAGGGTTAGCGTTAGGATACAGGTTAGGGTTACAGTTAGTGTATGGGTTAGGGAACGGTTTAGGGTTAGTGTTAGGGTTAGGGTTAGGGTACGTGTTAGCAATGGGGTTAGGGTTAGGTTTAGGTTTAGTGTACGGGTTAGGGTTAGGGTTATGGTATGGGTTAGGTTTAGGGTTAGGGTTAGGGTACGGGTTAGGATTAAGTTTAGGGTTCGGGTTAGGGTACTGCTTAAGTTTTTGGTTAGGATACGGGTTAGGGTTAGAGTAAGGGTAAGGGTTAGGCTACAGGTTAGGGTTAGGTAACATTTTAGGTTTGACGTGTGTGTACGGGTCAGCAGAAGAGTGAAGGTTAGGGTTAGGTTACGGGGTAGGGTGAGGGCTGGATACGGGTGAGGGTACAGGTTAGGGTACGGGAAAGGGTTAGGGTTAGGGTTAGGGTTAGGGTTAGGGTTAGGGTTAGGTGACGGATTAGATTTAGGTTTAGGGTTAGGGTTAGGGTTAGGGTTAGGGTTAGGGTACTGGTTAGGGTTACGGTTAGGGTTGGGTACGGGTGAGGGTTAGGGTTAGGGTAAGGGTACGGGTTAGGGTTAGTGTTAGGGTTCGGTTACGTTTTAGGGTTAGGGTTAGCGTATGGGTTACGGTAATGGTTAATGTTAGGGTTAGGGTTAGGTTAGAGGTTAGGGTTAGGGTTAGGGTATTGGTTAGGGTTAGCGTTAGGGTTAGGGTTAGGGGTAGTGTACGGATTATGGTTAGAGTTAGGGTTAAGGTACTGGATAGGTTTAGGGTTACGGTTAGGGTTAGGTTTAGGGTATGGGTGAGGGTTAAGGTTACGGTTAGGGTTAGGTTTAGCTTTAGGGTACGGGTTAGGGTTACGGTTAGGGTACGGGTTAGTGTTAATGTTAGGGATAGGGTTAGGGTACGGGTTAACAATATGGATAGGGTTAGGGTTAGGTTTAGTGTACGGGTTAGAGTAAGGGTCCGGGTTAGGGTTAGGGTTAGGGTTAGGTTAAGGTACGTGTTAGGGTTAGGGTTAGGGTTAGGGTTAGGGTACGGGTTACATTTAAGTTTAGTATTAGGGTTAGGTTACTGGTTAGGGTTATGGTTACGGTACGGGTAGGGTTAGAGTAAGGGTTAAGTTTAGGTTACGGGTTTAGGGTTAGGGTACGGGTGAGGGTTAGTGTTAGGGTTAGGGTTAGGGTACGGGTTAGGTTTAGGGTTAGGTTATGGGTTAGGGTTCGGGTTAGGGTACGGGTTACGGTACTGGTTAAGGTCAGGTTTAGGGTTAGGTTACGGGAAAGGTTTAGGGTTAGGGTATAGGTTACAGTACTGTTAAGGGTTAGGGTTAGGGTACTGGTTCGGGACAGGGGTAGGGTATGGATTAAGATACGGATAAAGGTTAGGGTTAGGGTTACAGTTAGGGTACTGGTTAGGGTTAGGGTTAGGGTAGAGTTCAGTGTTAGGTTTAGGGTTAGGGTTAGGTTTAGGATACTGGTAAGGGTTAGTGTTAGAGTGAGGGTACGGGTTACGGTTAGGGTTAGGGTTAGGGTACTGGTTAGGTTTAGGGTTAGGGTACATGCTAGGGTTTGTGTAATGGTTAGGGTTAGGGTACTGGTTAGGGTTAATGTTAGGGTTAGGGTAGGGGTTAGGGTTAGGGTTAATGTTAGGTTTACGGTACGGGTTAGGGTTAAGGTTAGGTTCTGGGTTAGGGTTAGGGTTAGCGTTAGGATACAGGTTACTGTTACAGTTAGCGTACGGGTTAGGGAACGGGTTAGGGTTCGTGTTAGGGTTACGGTTAGGGTACGGGTTAGCAATAGGGTTAGGGTTAGGTTTAGGTTTAGTGTATGGGTTCGGGTTAGGGTTATGTTATGGGTTAGGTTTAGGGTTAGGATTAGGGTTAGGGTACGGGTTAGGATTAAGTTTAGGGTTAGGGTTAGGGTACTGGTTAGGTTTTTGGTTAGGATACGGGTAAGGGTTAGAGTAAGGGTAAGGGTTAGGGTACGGGTCAGGTTTGGCGTAAATGTATTGGTTAGCAGAAGGGTTAAGGTTAGGGTTAGGTTACGAGGTAAGGTGAGGGCTGTGTACGGGTGAGGGTACGGTTTAGGGTACGAGAAAGGGTTAGGGTCCGGGTTAGGGTTAGGGTTAGGGTTAGGTGACGGATTAGGGTTAGGGTTAGGTTTAGGGTTAGGGTCTGGATTAGGGTAGGGTTAGGGTTAGGGTACTGGTTAGAGTTAGGGTTAGGGTACGTGTTAGGGTTTGTGTAAGGGTTAGGGTTAGGGTTAGGGTACTGGTTAGGGTTAGGGTTAGGGTTGGGAACAGGTGAGGGATAGGGTTAGGGTTAGGGTACGGGTTAGGGTTAGTGTTAGGGATCGGTTACATGTTACGGTTAGGGTTAGGGTTAGGTTACGGGTTAGTGGTAGGGTAGGGTACGGTTAGGGTTATGCTTAGGGTTAGGTTTAGGGTACTGGTTAGGGTTAGGGTTAGGGTTAGGGTACGCGTTAGGGTTGGGGTTAGGGTTAGGGTTAGGGTACTGGATAGGGTAGGGTTAGGGTGCTGGTTAGGTTTAGGGTTAGGGTTAAGGTACGGATTAGGGTTAGGGTTAGGTTTAAGTTTAGAGTACGAATTAGGGTTAGGGTTAGTGTTAGGGTTACGGTTAGGGTTAGGTTTAGGGTATGGGTTAGGGTTAGGGTAAGGTTACGGTTTAGGGTTAGGTTTAGGGTGAGGGTTATGGTACAGTTTAGGGTTAGGGTTAGTTTTAGGGTTAGGGTACTGTTTTGGTTCAGCATTAGGTTTAGGGTACGGGTTAGGTTTAGGGTTAGGGTTAGGGTTAGTGTATGGCTTAGCGTACGGATAAGGGTTAGGGTTAGGGTCCTGATTAGGGTTAGAGTTATGGTAAGGGTATATGTTAAGGTGAGGGTTAGCGTACGGGTTTGGGTTAGTGTTAGGGTTAGGGTACTGGTTAGGGTTAGGTTTATTTTTAGGGTTGGGGTTAGGGTTAGTGTTATGGTTAGGGTTAGGGTACTGGTTAGGTTTAGGGTTAGGCTTAGGGTTAGGTTATGGGTTAGGGTTAGGGTTAGGGTTAGGTTACGAATTAGTGTTAGGGTAGGGTACGGTTTGGGTTAGGGTTAGGGTTAGAGTTAGGGTTAGGGTACGGGATAGGGTTGGGGTTAGGGTTAGGGTTAGTGTTAGAGTACTGGAGAGGGTTAGTGTTAGGGTTAGGGTACAGGTTAGGGTTAGGGTTAGTGTTAAGGTATGGATTAGGGTACGGTTTAGGGTTAGGGTTAGGGTACGTGTTAGGATTGGTGTTAGGGTACGGATTAGGGTTAGTGTTAGTGTTAGTGTACTGGTTAGGGTTAGGGTTAGTGTACGGGTTAGGGTTAGGTTAGGGTACGGGTTAGGTTTAGGGTTAGGGCTGGGTATGGGTTAGGGTTAGGGTACAGGTTCAGGTTATGTTTAGGGTTAGGATTAGGGTCCGGGTTACTGTTCGGATTATCGTTAGGTTTAAGTTTAGGGTTACGGTTAGGTTTAGGGTTAGAGTACGAGTTAGGGTTAGAGTTAGTGTTAGGGTTAGGGTACGGGTTAGTGTTAGGGTTATGGTTAGGGTTACGGTATGGGATAGCGTTAGGGTTAGGTTAAGGTTAAGGGTTAGGGTTAGGGTTAGGGTTAGGGTACGGGTTAGTGTTAGGGTTAGGTTACGGGTTAGGGTACGGGTTAGGGTTAGGGTATGGGTTAGGTTTAGGTTGAGTGTACGGGTTAGCAGTAGGGTTACGGTTAGGGTTAGGTTAGGGGTAGATTTAGGGCTGTGTATGCGCAGGGTACGGGGTAGGGTACGGGATAGGGTTAGGGTATGGGTTAGGGATAGGGTTAGGGTTAGGTTACCGTTAAGGGATAGGGTTAGGTTTAGGGTTAGGGTACGTGTTAGGGTTAAGGTAAAGGTTAGGGTTAGGTCACTGGTTAGGGTTAGGGTTAGGGTTACGGTACGGGTTAGGGTTAGAGTAAGAGTTAGGTTTAGGGTTAGGATTAGGGTACGGGTGAGGGTTCAGTTTACAGTTAGGTTTAGGGTTAGGTTTAGCATTAGGGTACGGGTAAGGGTTACGGATAGGGTACAGGTTAGGGAACGGGTAAGGGTTAATGTTAGGGTTAGCGTTAGGGTACGGGTTAGCTATAGGGTTAGGGTTAGATATTGTGTACGGGTTAGGGTTAGGGTACGGGTTAGGGTTAGGCTTAGGTTAAGGGTATGGGTTAGGGTTAGGGTACGGGTTAGGGTTAGGCTTAGGTTAAGGGTACGGGTTACGGTTAGGGTTAGGGTACGGGTTAGGGTTAAGGTTAAGGTTAGGGTTAGGGCACTGGTTAGGGTTAGGGTTAGGGTACGGGTTAGGTTTAGTGTACAGTTAGGGTAAGGGTACGGGTTAGGGTTAAGGTATGGGTTAGGGTTAGGGTTCGGGTTAGGGTTAGGGTACGGGATAGGGTTCGGGTTAGGGTAGGGTACTGGTTAGGGTTAGGGTTAGGGTACAGTTTAGGGTTAGGGTTAGGGTGAGGGTTAGCGTTAGGGTACGGGTTTGGTTTTGGGTTAGGTTCAGGGTACGCCTTAGGTGTAGGTTTAGGTTACGGGCTAGGGTTAGGGTTAGGGTTAGTGTTAGGGTAGAGGTTAGTGTGAGGTTTAAGGTTAGGGTTAGGATACTGGTTAGGGTTAGGGTTAGAGTTACGGTACGGTTTAGGGTTAGGGTTAGGTTAGGGTATGGGTTAGGGTTAGGGTTAGGGTAAGGGTACAGGTTAGGGTTAGGTTTAATGTTAGGGTATGGGGTAGGGTTAAGGTTAGGGTTAGGGATAGTGTACTGGTTAGGGTTAGGGTTAGGGTACGGGTTAGTGTTAGGGGACGAGTTACGTTTAGGGTGAGTGTACGGGTTAGCAGTAGGGTTAGGGTTAGGGTTAGGTTATGTGATAGGGTTAGGGCTGGGTACGGGTTAGGGTACGGGTTAGGGTACCGGGTAGGGTTAGGGTACAGGTTAGGGTTATGGTTAGGTTTTGGTTACGGGTTAGGTTTAGGGTTAGGTTTAGGGTTAGGGTACGGGTTAGGGTTAGGGTTAGGTTTAGGGTACTGGTTAGGGTTAGGGTTAGGGTATGGGTTAGGGTTAGGGTAAGGCTTAGTGTTAGGGTATGGGTTAGGGATAGGTTACGGCTAAGGGTAAGGGTGGGGGTACGGGTTAGGTTTAGTGTTAATGTTAGGGTTAGGGTTAGGCTACGGGTGAGGTTTAAGGTTAGGTTTAAGTTTAGGGTACTGGTTAGGGTTAGGTTTAGTTTTAGGGTAGGGCTTAGGGTTACGGTTATGGTCAGGTTTAGGGAATGGGTTAGGGTGAAGGTTAGGGTTATGGTTAGGGTTAGGGTTAGTGTCAGGCTATGGGTTAGGGTAACGGTTAGGTTACGGGTTAGGGTTAGAGTTAGTGTTAGGGTTAGGGTACGGGTTAGGGTTAGGGTTAGGGTTAGAATTAGGGTTAGTGTTAGGGTACTGGTTAGGATTAGTGTTAGGGTTAGGATACTGGTTAGGGTTAGGATTAGGGTACGGGTTAGGGTTAGGGTGAGGGTTAGGGTTAGGATTAGGGTACAGGTTAGGATTAAGTTTAGGTTTATGGTACGGGTTAGGGTACAGGTTAGGGTACCGGTTAGGGTAGGGGTTAGGGTTCGGGAAAGTGTTAGGGTTAGGTTTAGGGTTAGGGTTAGGATTAGGTTTAGAGTTTCGGCTTAGGTTTAGGGTTAGGGTTAGGGTTAGGGTACGGTTTAGGGATAGGGTATGGGTTAGGGTTAGGGTTAGAGTAAGGGTACGTGTTAGGGTTAGGTATAGGGTTAGGGTACGCAGTAGGTTTAGGATACAGGTAAGGGTTAGGGAAAGGGATAGGGTATTGGTTAGGTTTAGGGTTAGGGTTAGGTTTAGAGTACTGGTTAGGGTTAGGGTTAGGGTACGGGTTAGGGTACGGGTAAGAGGTAGGTTAGGGTTAGGGTACTGGTTAGTGTTAGGGTTAGGATTAGGGTACAGGTGAGTGTTACGGTTAGGGTTAGGGTTAGGTTACGGTTAGGATTCGGGTTACGGTTAGGTTACGGTTTAGGGTTAGCATTAGGGTACGGGTTACGGTTCTGGTTAGGGATAGGGTTGGAGTTAGGTTCCGGGTTCGGGTTAGTGTTAGGTTACGGGTTACGGTACGGGTTAGGGTTATGCTTAGCGTACCGGTTAGGGTTAGGGTTAGGGTTTGGGTACGGATTAGGGTTAGCATTAGGATTAGTGTACGGGTTAGGATTAGGTTTAGGGTTAGGGTTAGGTTACTGGTTATGGTAAGGGTTAGGGTTAGTGTACTGGTTAGATTTAGGGTGAGGGTTAAGGTACGTGTTAGGGTTAGGTTTAGGGTTAGGGTATGGTTTGGGGTTAGGTTTAGGTTACGGGTTAGGGGTAGGGTTAGGGTTAGGGTTAGGTTACTGTTTAGGGTTAGGGTTAGGGTAAGGGTTAGGGTACTGGTTTGCTTTAGGGATAGTGTAAGGGTACGCGTTAGGGTTAGGGTACGGTTTAGGGTTACGGTTAGGGTTAGGGTACTGGTTAGGGTTTCGGTTAGAGTTAGGGTAGGGGTAAGGCTTAGGGTTAGGTTTAGGGTATGGGTTAGCGTTAAGGTTAGGTTCAGGGTGAGGGTTAGGGTTAGCGATACGGTACGGGTTATGTTTACGATTAGGGTACGGGTAAGGGTACGGTATAAGGTTAGTGTTAGGTTTAGGGTTTGGGTACGGGATAGGGTAGGGTTAGGATTAGGGTACTGGTTAGGGTTAGGGTACGGGTTAGTGTTAGGCTTACGGTTAGGGTTAAGTTTAGGGAACGGGTTAGGGTTAGGGTTAGGTTACGGTTTAGGTTTAGGGTTACGGTTATGGTACAGTTTAGGGTTAGGGTTAGGGTTAGGGTACTGCTTTGGATTAGCGTTAGGGTTATAGTACGGGTTAGGTTTAGGTTTAGGGTTAGGGTTAGTGTATGGCTTAGGGTACGGGAAAGGGTTAGGGTTAGGGTACGGTTTAGTGTTAGGGTTATGGTAAGGGTACAGGTTGAGGTTAGGGTAATCGTACGGGTTTGGTTTAGGGTTAGGGTTAGGGTTCTGTTAAGGGTTAGGGTTATTGTTAGGGTAGGGGTTAGGGTTGGTGTTAGGGTTAGGGTTAGGGTACCGGATCGTGTTACGGTTAGGGTTAGGGTTAGGTTACGGGTTAGGGTTAGGGTTAGGTTACGGGTTAGTGTTAGGGTTGGGTACGGATAGGGTTATGGTTAGGGTTAGGTTTAGGGTATTGGTTAGGGTTAGGGTTAGGGTACGTGTTAGGGTTAGGGTTAAGGTTAGGGTATGGGTTAGGGTTGGGGATAGGGTTAGGGTTAGGGTTAGGGTACTGGAGAGGGTAGGGTTAGGGTACTGGTTAGGTTTAGGGTTAGAGTAAAGTTACGGGTTAGGGTTAGAGTTAGGTTTAGGGTTAGAGTACGAGTTAGGTTTAGGGTTAGTGTTAGTGTTACTGTTAAGGTTAGGTTTAGGGTATGGGTTAGGGATAGGGTTAGGTTACGGTTTTGGGTTAGGTTTAGGTTTAGGTTTACGGTTAGGTTTAGGGTTAGAGTACGAGTTAGGGTTAGAGTTAGTGTTAGGTTTAGGGTACTGGTTATGGTTAGGTTCAGGGTTAGGGTACGGGTTAGTGTTAGGGTTATCGTTAGGGTTACAGTACGGGATAGCGTTAGGGTTAGGGTAAGGTTACGGGTTAGGGTTAGGGTTAGGGTTAGGGTATGGGTTAGGGTTAGGTTAGGTTACGGGTTAGGGTAGAGGTTAGGGTTAGGTTAGGGTTAGGGTACGGGTTCAAGTTATGTTTAGGGTTAGGGTTACGATCCGGGTTACTGTTCGGTTTATGGTTAGGTTTAGGTTTAGGGTTACGGTTAGGTTTAGGGTTAGAGTACGAGTTAGGGTTAGAGTTAGTCAGGGTTAGGGTACTGGTTAGGGTTAGGTTTAGGGTTAGGGTATGGGTTAGTGTTAGGGATATGGTTAGGGATCGGTACGGGATAGCGTTAGGGTTAGGGTTAGGGTACGGGTTAGTGTTAGGGTTAGGGTACGGGTTAGGGTTAGGTTGAGTGTATGGGTTAGCAGTAGGGTTAGGGTTAGGGTTAGGTTAGGGGTAGGTTTAGGGCTGTGTATGGCTTAGGGTACGGGGTAGGGTACGGGTTAGGGTTAGGGTACGGGTTAGGGTACGGGTTAGGGTAGGTTGAGGGTTAGGGTTAGAGTTAGGGTACGGGTTAGGGTTAGGGTTAGGGTAGGGTAATTGTTAGGGTTAGGGTTAGGGTACAGTTTAGGTTTAGGGTTAGTGTTAGGGTTAGGGTACTGGTTTGGTTTGGGGTTAGGGTCAGGGTACTCATTAGGTTTAGGGTTAGGGTACGGGTGAGGGTTAGGGTTAGGTTTAGGGTTAGGGTACTGGTTAGGGTTAGGTTTAGGTTTAGGGATGTCATTAGGGTTAGGGTTATGGTTAGGTTTAGGGTACGGGTTAGGGTTAAGGTTAGGCATAGGTTTAGGGTTAGCGTTAGGGCATAGGTTAGGGTTACGGTTAGGTTACGGGTTAGGGTCCGGGTTAGGGTTGGTGTTAGGGTTAGGGTTAGGGTACGGGTTAGCAGTAGGGTTAGGGTTAGGGTTAGGTTTAGTGTACGGGTTCGGATTAGGGTTATGGTATGGGTTAGGTTTAGGGTTAGGGTAAGGGTCCGCTTTAGGGTTAGGGTTAGGGTTAGGGTACAGGTTAGGGTTAAGGTTAGGTTTAGGGTTAGGGTTCTGGTTAGGGTTAGGTATCAGTACAGGTTAAGGTTAGGGTACAGGTTACGTTTAGGGTGAGCAGTAGGGTTAGGGTTAGGGTTAGGTTATTGGGTAGGGTTAGGGCTGGGTATGGGTTCGGGTACGGGTTAGGGTAGGGTTAGGGTTAGGGTTAGGTTTAGGGTGAGGGTACGGGTTAGGGTTAGGGTTAGGTTTAGGGTACTGGTTATGGTTAGGGTTAGGGTACGGGTTAGGGTTAGGGTAGGGCTTAGGGTAAGGTTGAGGGTACGGGTTAGGTTTAGTGTTCGGGTGAATGTTAGGGTTAGGATACGGGTGAGGTTTAGGGTTAGGTTTAGGGTTAGGGTACGGGTTAGGCTTAGGGTTAGGTTACGGTTTAGGGTTAGGTTTAGGTTGAGGGTACGGGTTAGGGATAGGGTTAGGTTACATTTAGGGTACTGGTTAGGGTTAGGGTTAGGGTTAGGGTACGTTTTAGGGTTAGGGTTCGGGTAAGTGTTAGGTTTAGGGTTAGGGTACGGGTTAAGTTTAGGGCACATGTTAGGGTTAGGGATAGGAATAGGGCATGGGTTAGGGTTAGGGTTAGGGTACAGGTTATGGTACGGGTGAGAATGAGGGTTAGGGTACGGGTTAGGGTTAGGGTTAGGGTACGGATTAGGGTATGGGTTAGGGTTAGGGTTCGGGCTGGGTACGGGTTAGGGTTAGGGTACGGGTTCGGGTTAGGTATAGGGTTAGGGTTACGGTCCGGGTTAGTGATCGGGTTATGGTTAGGTTTAGGTTTCGGGTTAGGTTTAGGTTAACGTTAGAGTAGGAGTTACGGTTAGGTTAGTGTTAGGGTACGGTTAGGGTCAGGTTTAGGGTACGGGTTAGGGTTAGGGTTAGGTTACGGTTTAGGGTTAAGGTTAGGGTTAGGGTTATGGTACAGTTTAGGGTTAAGCTTAGTGTTAGGGTTAGGGTACTGTTTTGGTTTAGCGATAGGGTTAGGGAACGGGTTAGGTTTAGGGTTAGGGTTAGTGTACGGCTTAGGGTACGGGTAAGGGTTAGGGTCAGGGTTAGGGTTAGGTTTAGGGTACGGGTTAGGGTTAGGTTTAGGATTAGGGTACTGGATAGGTTTAGGGTTAGGGTATAGGTTAGGTTAAGTGTAAGAGTTAGAGTTAGGGTACGGGTTAGGGTTAGGGTACGGCTTAGGGTAAGGGTCAGGGTAAGGGTTAGGTTTAGGGTTAGGGTTAGTGTTAGGGTACTGATTTGGTTTAGGGTTAGGGTTAGGGTACGAGTTAGGGTTAGGGTACGGCTTAGGGTAAGGGTCAGGGTAAGGGTTAGGTTTAGGGTTAGGGTTAGTGTTAGGGTACTGATTTGGTTTAGGGTTAGGGTTAGGGTACGAGTTAGGTTTAGGGTTAGGTTAAGGGTTAGGTTAGGTAACGGGTTAGGGTACGGGTTAAGTTTAGGGTTAGGCTTAGTGTGAGGGTACTGGTTAGGGTTAAGGTTAGGTTTAGGGTACGCGTTAGGTTTAGGGTTAGGGTACGGGTCATGGTTAGGGTACAAGTTAGGGTTAGGATTAGATTTAGGTTATGGAATAGGGTTTGGTTTAGGGTTAGGTTTAGGGTACAATTTAGGGTAGGGTTAGTGTTAGGGTATGGGTTAGGGTTAGGGTTAGGGTTAGGTTTAGGTACGTGTTAGGGTTAGGTTTAGGGTACGGGTTAGGGTTAGGGTTAGGGTTAGGTTACGGGTTAGAGTTAGATTTAGGGTATGAGTTAGGGTTAGGTTTAGGGTTAGGGTTAGGCTTAGGGTGTGTGTACGGGTTAGGCGTAGGGTTAGGGTTACGGTTAGGTTACGGGTTAGGTTTAGGGTTAGGGTTAGGGTTAGGGTTAGGGTTAGGGTTAGGGTTAGGGTAAGGGTACGGGTTAGGTTTAGGGTTATGTTTAGAGTCAGGGTAAGGGTTAAGGTTAAGGTTAGGGTTAGGGTTCGGGTACTAGGTAGGGTTAGGGTTAGGGTACTGGTTAGGGTTAGAGTAAGGGTTAGGGTTAGGGTACGGGTTAGGGTTAGGGTATGGGTTAGGGTGAGGGTGAGTATCCGGGTTAGGGGTAGGGTTAGGGTTAGGGTTTGGTAACGGGTGAAGTTTAGGGCTGGGTACGGGTTAGAGTATGGGTTAGAGTACGGGTTAGGGTTAGGGTATGGTTTAGGGTGAGGGTGAGTATCCGGGTTAGGGGTAGGGTTAGGGTTAGGGTTTGGTAACGGGTGAAGTTTAGGGCTGGGTACGGGTTAGAGTATGGGTTAGAGTACGGGTTAGGGTTAGGGTATGGGTTAGGGTCCGGGATAGGGTTAGTTTACGGGTTAGGGTAAGGGTTAGGGTTAAGGTACGGGATAGGTTTAGGGTTATGGTTAAGGTACTGGTTAGGGTTAGGTTTAGGGTACGGGTGAGGGTTAGTGTAAGGGTTAGGGTTAGGGTTAGGGTACTGGTTAGGGTTAGGTTTAGATTCCGGGTTAGTTTACGGGTTAGGTTTAGGTTTAGGGTTAGGGTACTGGTTAGGGATGGGGTTAGGTTTAGGTTACGGGTTGGGGTTAATGTTATGGTACGGGTTAGGGTTAGGGTTAAGTTTAGGTTACGGGTTAGTGTTAGGGTTAGGTTACGGGTTAGGGTTAGGGTTCGGGAACGGGTTACGGTGAGAATAAGGTTTAGGGTTAGGTTACGGGTTAGGGTTAGGGTACAGGTTTAGGTTTCGGTTTAGGGTTAGGGTACTGGTTAGGGTTAGGTTAGGGATAGCGTACGGGTGAATGTTAGTGTTAGGGTTATGGTTAGGGTACGGGTGAGGGTTAGGGTTAGTCTTAGGGTTAGGGTTAGGGTTAGGGTTAGGGTACTGGTTAGGGATAGGGTTAGCGTTAGGGTACAGGTTAGTGTTAGGTTTAAGGTTAGGGTGAGAGTTAGGAAATGCATTAAGGGGATCCCTGGGTGGCGCAGCGGTTTGGCGCCTGCCTTTGGCCCAGGGCGCGATCCTGGAGACCCGGGATCGAATCCCACATCGGGCTCCCGGTGCATGGAGCCTGCTTCTCCCTCCGCCTGTGTTTCTGCCTCTCTCTCTCTCTCTCTCTCTCTCTGTGACTATCATAAATAAACAAAAAAATTAAAAAAAAATGCTTAATTTAAAAAAAAAAAAAAGGAAATGCATTAGGTTTAGGGTTAGAGTCAGGGTTAGGGTTAGGGTTAGGGTACTGGTTAGGGTTAGGGCTAGGGTACGGGTTAGGGTTAGGGTATGGGTTAGGGTAAGGTTTAGGTTACGGGTAGGTGTTAGGGTTCGGGTTAGGGTTAGGGTTAGGGTGAGGGTTAGGGTACTGGTTAGGGTTAGGGCTAGGGTACGGGTTAGGGTTAGGGTACGGGTTAGGGTAAGGTTTAGGTTACGGGTAGGTGTTAGGGTTCGGGTTAGGGTTAGGGTGAGGGTTAGGGTCCTGGTTTGGTTTCGGGTTAGGGTTAGGGTACGGGATAGGGTTAGGGTTAGGGAATGGGTTAGCAATAGGGTTAGGGCTAGGGTTAGTGTTAATGTACGGGTTATGGTGTGGGTTAGAGTACGGTTTAGGGTTAGGGTTAGTGTAAGTGTACAGGTTAGGTTTAGGGTTAGGTTTAGAGTCAGGGTACGGGTTAAGTTCAAGGTTAGGGTTAGGGTTCGGGTATTAGGTAGGGTTTGGGTGAGGGTACCGGTAAGGTTTAGAGTAAGGGTTAGGGTTAGGGTACTGGTTAGGGTTAGGGTATGGGTTAGGGTGAGGGTAACTATCTGGGTTAGGGATAGGGTTAGGGTTAGGGTTTGGGAACGGGTGAGGTTTAGGGCTGGTTACGGGTTAGAGTATGGGTTAGGGTACCGGTTAGGGTTAGGTTACGGGTAGGGGTACTGGTTAGGGTTAGTTTACGGGTTAGGGTTAGTTTACGGGTTAGGGTTAGGGTTAAGGTTCGGGATGGGTTTAGGGTTACGGTTAGGCTACTGGTTAGGGTTAGGTTTAGGGTACGGGTTAGGTTTAGTGTAAGAGTTAGGGTTAGGTTTAGGGTACTGGTTAGGGTTAGGATTAGATTACATGTTAGGTTAAGGGTTAGGGTTAGGGTTAAGGTTAGGTTACTGGTTAGGGTTAAGTTTAGGGTCCGGGTGAGGGTTAGGGTTGGGGTTAATGTTATGGTATGGGTTAGGGTTAGGTTTAAGTTTAGGTTACGGGTTAGGGTTAGGGCTAGGTTACGGGTTACGGAACTGGGCAAGGTTAAGGTTAGGGTTAGGTTACGTGTAAGGGTTAGGGTTAGGGAACGGGTTACGGTGAGAATAAGGTTTAGGGTTAGGTTACGGGTTAGGGTTAGGGTACAGGTTAGGGTACGGTTTAGGTTTAGGGTTAGGGTTAGGGTACTTGTTAGGGTTAGGTTAGGGATAGCGGAAGGGTGAGGGTTAGTGTTAGGGTTAGGGTAAGGGTACGGGTGAGGGTTAGGGTTAGTCTTAGGGTTAGGGTACGGGTACGGGTACAGGTACGGGTTAGGGTTAGGGTTAGGGTTAGGGTACTGGTTAGGGTTAGGGTTAGGGTTAGGGTACAGGTTAGTGTTAGGTTTAGGGTTAGAGTGAGGGTTAGGAAATGCGTTAGGTTTAGGGTTAGGGTTAGGGTACGGGTTAGGGTACGGGTTAGGGTTAGGGTACTGTTTAGGGTACGGGATAGGGTTAGGGTATGGGTTAGGGTTAGGGTTAGGTTACGGGTTAGTGTTAGGGTTAGTGTTATGGTACAGTTTAGGGTTCGGGTTAGGGTTAGAGTTAGGGTGAGGGTTAGGGTACTGGTTTGGTTTAGGGTTAGAGTTAGGGACAAGGTTAGTTTAGGGTTAGAGTTAGGGTTAGGTTAGGGTACGGGGCAGAGTACAGCTTAGATTTAGGGTAAGTGTATGGCTTAGGGTATGGGTTAGTGTTAGGGTACCGGTTAGGGTTAGGGTTAGGGTTAGGGTACGGGTTAGGGTTAGGGTACAGGTTAGGGTAGGGTTAGTTTTAGGGTTCGGGTTAGAGTTAGGATTAGGGTTAGGGTTAGGTACGTGTTAGGAATAGGGTTAGGGTTCGGGAACGGGTTATGTTTAGGGTTAGGGTTAGGGTTAGGTTACGGGTTAGGGTTAGGGTTAGGGTTAGGTTTAGGGTGAGAGTACGGGTTAGGGGTAGGGTTAGTGTTAGGGTTTGGTTATGGGTGAGGGTTAGTGCTGTGTACGGGTTACGGTATGGGTTAGGGTACGGGTTATGGTTAGGGTTAGGTTTAGTGTACTGGTTAGGGTTATGTTTAGGGTAAGGGTTAGGGGACGGGTTGGTGTATGGTTAGGGTAGGGTACTGGTTAGGATTAGGTTTAGGTTACGGTTTAGGGTTAGGGTAAGGGTGACGGTATGGGTGAGGTTTAGGGTTAGGTTACGGTTTAGGTTAAGGATTAGGATGAGGGGTAGGGTACGGTTTTAGTGTTAGTGATAGGGTTAGGGTTAGGGTACAAGTTCGGGTTAGGGTTAGGGTACTGTTTAGGTTACAGTTAGGGTTATGATAGGGGTTAGGGCAAGTGTACGGCTTAGGGTACGGGTTAGGGTTAGAATTAGTGTTAGGGTTAGGGTAGGGGCTAGGGTTAGGGTTAGGGATAGGGTTAGGTTTAGTGTACCGGTAAGGGTTAGGGTTAGGGTTTGGGTTAGGGTTAAGTTTTGGGTAAGTTTACGGGATAGGTTTAGATTTAGGGTAGGGGTAAGGGTATGTGTTAGTGTTAAGGTTAGTGTACGGCTTAGGGTACGGGTTAGGGTTAGGGTACAGTTAAGGTTTAGGGTTACAGTAATAGTACAGGTGAGGGTTAGGGTTAGGGTACGGGTTAGGGTTAGGGCTAGGGTTAGGATACTGGTTAGGATTAGGGTTAGGTTTAGAGTATGGGTTAGGATTAGTTTTAGGGTTAGGGTTAGGGTACGGGTTAGGGTTCGGGTTAGGTTACGGGTAAGGGTTAGGGTTATGGTTAGGATTAGGGTTAGGGTACCGTTGAGGGTTAGGGTTAGGGTTAGGGTACTGTTTGTTTTAGGGTTAGGGTTAGGGTTAGGGTAAGGGTTAGGTTTAGGGTTATGGTCATGGTTAGGGTTAGGGTTAGGGTTATGATAGGGGTTTTGGTTAGGGTTAGGGTTAGTTTTAGGGTACGGGTTAGGGTAAGGTTAGGTTTAGGGTTAGGGTTAGGATTAGCGTGAGGGTTAGGGTTAGGGTTAGGTTACGGGTTAGGGTTAGGGTTAGGGTTAAGGTTAGGTTTAGGGTTAGGGTACGGTTTAGGATTAGGGTAGGGTTAGGGTACTCTTTCGTTTAGGGTTAGGGTTAGGGTAGGGTAAGGTGTAGGGTTAGGTTTAGGGTTAGGGTCAGGGTATCGGTTAGGGTACGGGTTAGGGTTAGGGTTAGTGTGCGGGTTAGGGTTAGGGTATGGATTGGGATTAGGGGTAGGGGAAGGGTACGCGTTTGGGTTAGGGTTAGGGTACTGGTAAGGGTTAGGGTTAGGTTTAGGGTACGGGTTAGGGTTAGGTTTAGCGTTAGGGTACGAGTTAGGGTTACGGATAGAGAACGGGTTAGCGTACAGTTTAGGGTTAATGTTAGGGTTAGGGTTAGGGTACGGGTTACGGTAATGGTTAAGGTTAGGGTTAAGGTTAGGGTTGGGGTACTGGTTAGTTTTAGGGTTAGGGTAGAGGTTAGGGTTAGGTCTAGGGTTAGGCTTAGGGTTAGGGTAGAGGTTAGGGTTAGGTCTAGGGTTAGGCTTAGGGTTAGGGTTAGGATACTGGTTAGGGTTAGGGTTAGGGTTAGGGTACGGGTTATGTTTAGGGGACGGGTTAGGTTTAGGGTGAGTATACGGGTTAGCAGTAGGGTTAAGGTTAGTGTTAGTTTACGGAGCAGGGTGAGGGCTGCGTACGGGTTAGGGTACGGGTTAGGGTACGGGTTAGGTTTAGGGTATGGGGTAGGGTTAGGGTTAGGTTACGGGTTAGGGTTTGGGTTAGGGTTAAGTTTAGGTTTAGGGTACGGGTTAGGGTTAGTGTATGGGTTAGGGTTAGGGATAGGGTACGGGTTAGGTTTAGTGTAAGGGTTAGGGTTAGAGTACGGGTTAGGGTTAGTGTACGGCTTAGAGTAAGGGTGAGGGTACGGGTTAGGTTCAGGGTTAGGGTTAGGGTTAGGGTTAGGGTACGGGTGAGGGTTAGGGTTAGGGTTAGGGTTAGGGTTAGGATTAGGGTACGGGTTAGGTTTACGGTTAGGTTACGGGTTAGGTATAGGGTTAGGGTACGGGTTAACTTTAGGGTTAGGGTACAGGTTACGGTACAGGTTAGGGTTAGGGTTAGGGTACACGTTAGGGTTCGGATTAAGGTTAGGGTACGGACTAGGGTTAGGATTACGGTTAAGGTTAGGTTTTGGGTACTGGTTAGGGTTAGGGTTAGGGTTAAGTTAGAGGTTAGTTTTAGGTTTAGGGTTAGGATTACGGTTACGGTTTAGGTTTAGGGTTAGGATTACGTAACTCAGGTTACGGTTAGGATACTGGTTAGTGGTAGGGTTAGTGTTAGGGTACCGGTTAGAGTTAGGGTTAGGGTTAGGGTACTGGTTAGAGTTAGGGTTAGGGTTAGGCAACGTGTTAGGGTTAGGGTTAGCGTTAGGTTTAGGGTACGGGAGAGGGTTAAAGTACGGTTAGGGTTAGGTGTAGGTTTAGCGTTAGAGTACGGGTTAGTGTTACGGTTAGGGTACCGGTTAGGGAACGGGTTAACGTTAATGTTAGGGTTAGGGTTAGGGGACGGGTTAGCATTAGGGATAGGGTTAGGGATAGGTTAAGTGTTCGGGTTAGGGTTAGGATACGGGTTAGGGTTACGTTTAGGTTAAGGGTATGGGTTAGGGTTAGGGTTCGGGTATGGGTTATGGTTTAGGTTAGGGTTAGGGTTAGAGTACGGGTTAGGGTTAGGGTACGGCTTAGGGTAAGAGTGAGGGAACGGGTTAGGTTTAGTGTTAGGGATAGGGTTAGGTTAGAGTACGTGTGAGGGTTAGGGTTACGTTTAGGGTTAGGTTACTGGTTAGGGTTAGGTTTAGTTTTAGGGTATGGGTTAGGGTTACGGTTATGGTTAGGGTTAGGGAACGGGTTAGGGTTAAGGTAAGGGTTAGGTTTAGGGTTAGGTTTAGGGTTAGCGTTAGGGTATGGGTTAGGTTTACGGTTAGTTTACCGGTTAGGGTACGGGTTAGGGTTAGTGTTAGGTTTATGAGTATGGTACGGGTTAGCAATACGGTTAGGGTTAGTGTTAGGTTTAGTGTACGGGTTAGGGTTAGGGTTAGGGTACGGGTTAGGTATAGGGTAAGGGTACGGGTTAGGGTTAGGTATAGGGATAGGGTACGGGTTAGGGTTAAGGTAAGGGTTAGGGTTAGGGTACTGGTTAGGGATAGGGTTAGGGTACGGGTAAGGGTTAGGTTATGGGTTAGGTTTAGGGTGAGTGTACGGGTTAGAAGTAGGGTTAGGGTTAGGGTTATGTTACGGGGTAGGGTTTGGGCTGGGTACGAGTTAGGGAACGGGTTAGGGTACGGGTTAGGGTTAGGGTACAGGTTAGGGTTAGGGTTAGGTTATGGGTTATTTTAGGGTTAGGGTATGGGTAAGGGTTAGGGTTAGGTTTAGGGTACTGGTTAGTGTTAGGGTTAGGGTACGGGTTAGGCCTAGTGTAAGGGTTAGGGTTAGAGTTAGGGTACAGTTGAGTGTTAGTGTTAGGGCTAGGGTTAGGGTACGGGAAGGGTTAGGGTTAGTTTACGGGTTAGCGTTAGGTTTAGTTTTAGGGTACCAGTAGGGGTTACGGTTAGGGTACAGGATAGGGTTAGAATTAGGGTTAGTGTTAGGGTACTGGTTAGGATTAGTGTTAGGGTTAGACATAGGTGAGGGTTAGGGTTAGTGTACGGGTTAGGTTAAGGGTGCTGGTTAGGATTAGGATTAGTGTACGGGTTAGGATAAGGTTTAGGGTTATGGTACGGGTTAGGGTTAGGGTTAGGGTTAGGGTTAGGGTACTGGTTTGGTTTAGGGTTAGGGTTAGTGTAAGGGTTAGGTTTCGGGTTAGAGTTAGGGTTAGGTTAGGGTTCGGGTTAGGGTACGGCTTAGGTTTAGGGTTAGTGTATGGCTTAGGGTACAGGTTAGGGTTAGGGTACCAGTTAGGGTTAGGGTTAGGGTAAGGGTACGGTTTAGGGTTAGGTTTAGGGTATGGGTTAGGGTTAGTGTTAGTGTTCGGGTACGGGTTAGGGATAGGGTTAGGTGTAGGGTACGGGTTAGGCTACGGGATACGGTTAGGGTTAAGTTTAGGGTTACGGTTAGGGTACCGGATAGGTTTAGGGTTTGGGTTAGGGTTAGGGTTAGGGTACAGGTTAGGTTTAGGGTTAGGGTTAGGTACGTGTTAGGCTTATTGTTAGGGTTAGGATACAGGATAGATTTAGGGTTAGGGTTAGGTTACGGGTTAGGATTAGGTTTAGTGTTAGGGTTAGGTTTAGGGTGAGAGTACGTGTTATGGGTAGGGTTAGGGTAAGGGTTAGGTTACGGGTTAGGGTTAGGGCTAGGTACGGGTTAGGGTACCGGTTAGGGTATGGTTTAGGGCTAGGGAACGGGTTAGGTTTAGGTTTAGGTTTAGTGTATGGGTTAGGATTAGGGTACGGGTTAGGGTTAGGATTCGGTTTAGGGTTAGGTTTAGAGTGAGGGTTAGGGTTAGGGAACAGGTTAGCAATAGGGTTAGGGCTAGGGTTAGGTTTATTGTACTGGTTATGGTTAGGGTTAGAGTAGAGGTTAGGTTTAGGTTTAGGGTAAGCGTACGGGTTAGGGTTAGGGTAAAGTTTAGGGTTAGGGTATGGGTTAAGGTTAAGGTTAGGGTTAGGGTTTGGGGACTCTGTAGGGTTAGGGTTAGGGTACCGGTTAGGGTTAGAGTAAGGGTTAGGGTTAGGGTACGGGTTAGGTTTCGGGTACGGGTTAGGGTGAGGATGAGTGTACGGGTTAGGGGTAGGGTTAGGGTTAGGGTTAGGTTATGGGTTATGGTTAGGGCTGGTATGGGTTAGGGACGGATTAGGGTAGGGGTTAGTGTTAGGGTATGGGTTAGGGTCCGGGTTAGGGTTAAGTTACGGGTTAGGGTTAGGGTTAGGGTTAGGGAACGGGTTAGGATAGGGTTATGGTTAGGGTACTGGTTAGGGTTAGGTTTAGGGTACGGGTTAGAGTTAGTGTAAGAGTTAGGGTTAGTGTTAGGGTACTGTTTAGGGTTAAGGTTAGGTTACGGGTTAGGGAACGGGTTTTGGTTAGGTTTAGGGTACTGGTTAGGGTTAGGGTTAGGTTTAGGGTACGGGTGTGGGTTACGGATGGGGTTAATGTTAGGCTATGGGTTAGGGTTAGGGTTAGGTTTAGATTACGGGTTAGGTTAGGGTTAGGTTACGGGTTACGGTACTGGGTAAGGTGTGGGTTAAGGTTAGGTTACGGGTTAGGTTTAGGGTTAGGCGACGGGTTATGTTTAGAATAAGGTTTACGGTTAGGGTATGGGTTAGGGTTAGGGTACGGGTTAGCATACGGTTTAGGGTTAGGGTTAGGGTACTGGTTAGGGTTAGGGTGAGGATTAGGGTACGGGTGAGTGTGAGGGTTAGGGTTAGGGTTAGGAAACAGGTGAGTGTCAGGGTTAGGCTTAGGGTTAGGGTTCGGGTTAGGGTTAGGGTTAGTGTACTGGTTTGTTTTAGGGTTAGGGTTAGGGTACGGGTTAGGTTTAGGTTTAGACTAGGGTTAGGTTAGGTTATGGTTCAGGGTACGGCTTAGGTTGAGGGTTAGTGTATGGCTTAGGGTACGGGTTAGGTTTAGGGTACCGGTTAGGGTTAGAGTTAGAGTAAGGGTATGATTTAGGGTTAGGTTTAGGGTACTCGTTAGGGTTAGGGTTAGGGTTAGGGTACGGGTTAGGGTTAGGGTTAGGGTACGGGATAGGGGTAGGTTTAGGGTTAGGGTTAGGATTAGGGTACAGGTTAGGGTAGGGTTAGTGGTAGTGTACGGGTTAGGGTTAGGGTTAGGGTTAGGGATAGGGTTAGGGTACGGGTTAGGGTTAGAGTTAGGTTTAGGGTACTGGTTAGGGTTAGGGTTAGGGATAGGGTACGGGTTAGTGTTAGGGTTAGGTTACAAGTTAGGGTAAGGGTTAGGGTTAGGGTTATGGTACGGTTTAGGGCTAGGGTTAGGTTTAGGGTTAGGGTTAGGGTACTGGTTTGGTTTAGTTTTAGTGTTAGGGTATGGGTTAGGTTTAGGTTTAGATTTAGGGTTGGGTTAGTGTACGGGTTTGGGTACGGCTTAGATTTAGTGTTAGGGCACGTCTTAGGGTATGGGTTAGGGTTAGGGTTAGGGTAAGGGTACGGGTTAGGTTTAGTTTAGGGTACGGGTTAGGGTTTGGTTTAGGGTTAGTGTTAGGGTACGGGTTAGGGTTAGGTTTAGGGTACGGGTTAGGGTTATGGTTAAGGTATGGTTTAGGTTTATTGTTAGGTTACGGTTTAGGGTAAGGTTTAACATTAGGGTTAGGGTACGGTTTAGGGATAGGGTTAGAGTTAGGGTTAGAGTGCTGGTTTGGTTTACGTTTACGGTAAGGGTACGTGTTAGCGTTAGGGTTAGGGAACGGGTTAGTGTTAGGGTTAGGATTAGGGTAGGGGTTAGGGTTAGGTTTAGGGTTAGGTTTAGGGAACGTGTTAGGGTTAAGATTAGGGTTAGGGTTAGGGTTAGCGTTTGGGTACGGGTAAGGGTTATGGTTAGGGTAAGTTTAAGGGTACGGGCTGGGTCAGTGTTAGGGTTAGGGTTAGGGTACGGGAAAGCATACCCTAACCCCATACGAGTTAGGTTTAGGGTTAGGTTTAGTGTACGGGATAGGTTTTGGTACGGGTTAGGGTTAGGGTTAAGGTAAGGGTACGGGTTATGTTTAGGGGTAGGGTTTAGGGTTAGGGTACGGGTTAGGGTTAAGGTTAGTGTTAGGGTTACGGTACTGGTAAGGGTAAGGGTTAGGGTACGGGTTAGTGTTACAGTAAGTGTTAGGTTTAGGGTACGGGTTAGGTTAGGGTACGGAGTAGGGTACGGTTTAGGGGTAGGTTTAGGGTACGGTTTAGGGTTAGGGTTAGGTTACGGGTTAGGGTTAGGGTAGGGTACGGGTACGGGTTAGGGTTAGGTTTAGGGTACTGGTTAGCGTGAGGGTTAGGGTTAGGGTACGGGTTAGGTTTAGGGTTAGGATTAGGGTACAGTATCACGTTAGGTTTAGGGTTAGGGTTAGGGTAAGGATACGGTTTAGGGTTAGGGTTAGGGTACAGGTTAGGGTTAGGGTTAGGGTACTGGTTAGTGTTAGGGTTAGAGTTAGGGTACTGGTTAGGGTTATGATTAGTACGGGTTAGGGTTAGAGTAAGGGTTAGGGTTAGGTTACGGGTTAAGGTTAGGGTATGGGTTAGGGTTAGGGTGAATGTCCAGTTTTGGGGTTGGGTTAGGGTTAGGGTTAAGTTGAGGGTTAGGGTTAGGGTACGGGTTAGGGTTCGGGTACGGTTTAGGTTTAGTGTTCCGTTTAGGGTACGGTTTAGGGTACGGGTTAGGGTTAGGTTTGGGTACGGGTTAGCGTTAGTGTAAGGGTTAGGGTTAGGGTGTGGGTTAGGGTTACGGTACGGCGTCGGATAAGGGTGAGGTTACGGGTTAGGTTTAGGGTTAGGATTAGGTTAGGGTACGGGTGAGGGTTAGGGTGAGGATACGGGTTAGGGAATGGGTTCGGGTTATGGTTAGGTTTCGGGTACCGGTTAGCGTTAGGGTTAGGGTTAGGGTACGGGTGAGGGTGAGGGTTAGGGTTAGAGTTAGGGTTAGGGTTAGGGTTAGGGTAAGGGTACGGGTTAGGGTAAGGATTAGTTTATGGTTTCCGGTTAGGGTTAGGGTACGGCTTACATTACGGTTTAGGGTTAGTTTTAAGGTACTGGTTAGGAATAGGTTTAGGTTTAGGGTATGGATTAGGGTTAAGTTTAGGGTTAGGGTACGGTTTAGGATTAGGGTTAGGGTTAGGGTTAGGGAACTGGTAAGGATTAGGGTTAGGGTTAGAGTACAGGTTAGGGTTAGGCTTAGGGTGAGGGTTATGGTTAGGATACGGGTTAGAATTAGGGTTAGGGTTAGGGAACGGGTTACGGTTTTGGTTATTGTTAGGGTATTGGTTAGGTTTAGGTTTAGGGGTAGGGTACGGGTTAGGGTTAGGGTTAAGGTTAGGTTAGGTTATGGGTTAGGGTTAGGGGTAGGGTTAGGGTACGGTGGAGGGTTAAGGTTAGGGTTAGGATTAGGGTACTGGTTTGGTTTAGGGTTAGGGTAAGGGTACGCGTTAGGGTAAGATTTAGAGCACGGGTTAGGGTTAGGGTTAGGGTTAGTGTTAGGGTTAGGTTACTGGTTAGGGTAAGGGTTAGGGTACGGGTTATTGTCAGGTATAGGGTTAGGGTAAGGGTACGGGTTGGGGTTAGGGTTAGGTTACGGGTTAGGTTTAGTGTTAGGGTTGGGGTTAGGTTTAGGGTACTGTTTAGGGTTAGGGAAAGGATTAGGGTATGGATTAGGGTTAGGGTACTGGTTAGGGTTAGGGTTAGGGTTAGCTTTAGGTTACAGGTAAGGGTTAAGTTGAGGGTTATGGTTAGGGATAGGTCAAGGGTTAGGTTTAGGGTTAGGTTTAGGGTACATGGTAGGGTTATGGTTAGCGTTAGGGTACTGGTTAGGGGTAGAGTCAGGGTTAGGGAACGGGTTAGGGTTAGAGTTAGGGTTATGGTACTGATTAGGGTTAGGGTTAGGGTTAGGGTACAGGTTAGGGTTAGGTTTGGGTTAGGGTTAGGGTTGGGTACTGATTAAGGTTAGGGTATGGGTTTGGGTTAGGTTTAGGGTAAGGGTTAGGGTAGGGGTACGGTTTAGGGTTAAGGTTAGGGTTAGGGTTAGGTTACGGGTTAGGGTTAGGGTTAGGGTACGGGTTACGGTACAGTAATGGGTTACGGTTAGGTATAGGTTAGGTTATGGTTAGGGTTAGGATACGGGTTAGGTTTAGGGTTAGCTGTAGGGTTAGGGTACTGGTTAGGGTACGGGTTAGGGTTAGTGTTAGGGTTAGGGTACGGGATAGGGTTAGGTTAGTGTTAGGATTAGGGTACGGGTTAGGGTATGGGTTAGGTTTAAAGACAGGGTTAGGGTGAGGTTGTTGGTTATGGTTAGGGTTATGGTACGGATTAGGGTTAGGGTAACGGTTAGGGTACGGGTTAGCTTTAGGCTTAGGGTTATGGTACTGGTTTGGGTTAGGATTAGGGTTAGGGTATGGGTTAGGTTTAGGGTTAGAGTTAGGGTTAGGTTTATGGTATGTGTTAGTGTTAGGTTTCAGGTTAGGATTAGGGTTAGGGTAGGGTTAGGGTTAGGGTTAGGGTAGGGTAGAGGTTAGTGTTAGGTTTAGGGTTAGGGTTAGGGGATGGGTTACGGTACGGGTGAGGGTTAGGGTTAGGTTACGGGGTAGGGTCAGGGTTAGGGTTAGGGTACAGTTTAGGGTTAGGGTTAGTGTACTTGTACGGGTTAGGGTTAGGCTAAGGTTAGGTTTAGGGTACGGGTTAGGGTTAGGGTTAGGTTAGGTTTAGGGTACTGCTTAGGGTTAGGGTTAGGGTACGTGTTAGAGTTAGCGTTAGGGTTAGGGTTAGGTTTAGGGTTAGGATACTGGTTAGGATTAGGGCACAGGTTAGGGTTAGGGTTAGGGATAGGTATGGGTTAGGGTGAGGATTAGGATACGGGTTATGGTACGGGTGTGGCTTATGGTTAGGGTACCAGTGAGGGTTGGGTTTAGGGTTCGGGTATGGGTTAGTGTACGGGTTAGGGTTAGGGTGAGGGTTAGGATTAGGTTCAGCGTTAGGGTACTGGTTAGGATTAGGTTTAGGGTTAGGTTTAGGCTACAGGTTAGGGTTAGGTTTAGGGTTAGGGTTAGGATACGGGTTAGGGTTAGGGTTAGGGTTAGCATTAGGGTTAGGTTACGGTTTAGGGTTAGGGTTAGGTTTAGGGTACTGGTTAGGGTTAGGCTTAGGGTTAGGGTACGGGTTAAGGTTAGGGTTAGGTTTAGGGTTCGGGTTAGGTTTAGGGTATGGGTTAGGGTACGGGTGAGGGTTAGGGTAGGGTACTGCTTAGGGTTAGGGTTAGGGTTAGGGTTAGGGTTAGGGGTTAGGGTTAGGGTTAGGGTTAGGGTTAGGGTTAGGTTTAGGGTACTGTTTAGGGTTAGGGTACGTTTTAGGGTTAGGGTTAGCGTTAGGGTTATGTTTAGGATTAGGGTACGGATTAGGTTTAAGGCACAGGTTAGGGTTAGGGATAGGAATAGGGTATGGTTTAGGGTTAGGGTTAGGGTACGGGTTACGGTTCGGGTGAGGGTTAGGGTTAGGTTACGAGTTAGGTTCAGGGTTAGCGTTAGGGTATGGTTTAGGGCTAGGGTTAGTGTACTTGTACGTGTTAGGGTTAGGCTTAGGGTTAGGTTTAGGGTACGGGTTAGGGTTAGGGTTAGGGTTAGGTTAGGTTTAGGGTACTGGTTAGGGTTAGGGTTAGGGTACGTGTTAGATTTAGGGTTAGGGTTAGGGTTAGGTTTAGGGTTAGGATACTGGTTAGGATTAGGGCACACGTTAGGGTTAGGGATAGGGATAGGTTATGGGTTAGGGTGAGGGTTAGGATACGGGTTATTGTACGGGTTTGGCTTATGGTTAGGGTACCAGTGAGGGTTAGGTTTAGGGTTCGGGTATGGTTTAGGGTACGGGTTAGGGTTAGGATACGGGTTAGGATTAGGTTCAGCGTTTGGGAACTGGTTAGGATTAGGGTTAGGGTTAGGTTTAGGGTACTGGTTAGGGTTAGGGTTAGGGTTAGGTACGGGTTAGGGTTAAGGTTAGGTTTAGGGGTCGGGTTAGGGTTAGTGTTAGTGTTAGGGATAGGGGTACGGTACGGGTTAGGGTTGGGGTTAGGGTTAGGGTTAGGGTACTGGTTAGGGTTAGGGTTAGGGTTAGGTTACGGGGTAGCGTTAGGGTTAGTTTTAGGATTAGGCTACGGTTCAGGGTTAGAGTTAGTTTTAGGGTTAGGGTACTGGTTTGGTTTAGTGTTAGGGTAAGGGAACACGTTAGGGTTTGGTTTAAGGTATGGGTTAGGGTACAGGTGAGTGTTAGGGATAGGGTTAGGGTATGGATTAGGGTTAGGATTAGGGTACGGGGTAGGTTTATGGTTAGGGTTAGGGTAGGAGTTAGGATTAGCGTTAGGGTTAGGATTAGGGAACTAGTAAGGGTTAGGTTTAGGGTTAGCGTTAGGGTACAGTTTAGGGTTAGGTTTGGGGTTAGTGTTAGGGTTAGGATACGGGTTAGGTTTAGGGTTAGGTTTAGGGAACGTGTTAGGGTTAAGGTTAGGGTTAGGGTTAGGGTTAGCAATAGTGTACTGGTTAGTGTTAGGGTTAGGGTTAGCGTTCGGGTTAGGGTTAGGTTTAGGGTTAGGGTTACGTACGGGTAACAGTTAGGTTTAGGTTGAGGGGTAGGTTACGGTTTAAGGTTAGAGTTAGTGTAGGGTTAGGAAACTGGTTTGGTTTAGGGTTAGGGTAAGGGTACGCGTTAGGGTTAGGTTTAGGGTACGGGCGAGGGTTAGGGTTATGGTTAGGGTTAGGGTACGGGTTAGGGTTAGGGTTAGGGTAAGTGTACGAGTTACGGTACTGGTTAAGGTTAGGGTTAGGGTTAGGTTACGGGTTAGGGTTAGGGTTAGGGTACAGGTTATGGTTAGGGTTAGGGGACTGCTTAGGTTTAGGTTTAGGGTTAGAATTCGGATTAGGGTTAAGATTAGGGATAGGGTTAGGGTACAGGTTAGGGTTAGGTTTAGGGTAAGGGTTAGGTTTAGGATACGCATTAGGGTTAGGGTTAGGGTAAAGGGACGGGATAGGGTTGGGGTTAGGGTTAGGGTACTGGTTAGGGTTAGGGTTAGGGTTAGGGAACGGTTAGGGTTAGTGTGAGGGTTAGGTTTAGAGTACTGGTTAGGGTGAGGGTTAGTTTACGGGTTAGGGTTAGGTTACTGGTTTGGTTTACGGTTAGGGTTATGGTACGGGTTAGGTTTAGGGTTAGGATTAGGGTTAGGTTTAGGGTACGGGTTACGGTATGGCTTAGGTTTAGGGTTAGTGTACGGCTTAGGGTACGGGTTAGGGTTATGGTTAGGGTTAGGGTACGGGTGAGGGTTAGGGTTAGGGTAAGGGTACTGGTTAGGGTTAGGGTTAGGGTCGGGTTCGGGTTAGGGTTAGGGTGAGTGTTAGGGTACTGGTTAGGGTTAGGGTTTGGATTAGGGTAGGGGTTAGGGTAGTGTTCGGGTTAGTGTTAGGTATCGGGTTAGGTTTATTTTTAGGGTTAGGTTACCGGTTAGGTTTAGGGTTAAGGTACGGCTTAGGGTTAGCTTAGTGTTAGGGTAGGGGTTAGGGTTAGTGTTAGGGTTAGGGTTCAGTTACGGGATAGGGTTAGCGTTAGAGTTAGGTTACGGGTTAGGGTTAGGGTTAGGGTATGGGTTAGGGTTAAGGTTAGGGTTAGGGTTAGGTTACGGATTAGGGTTAGGGTAGGGTACGTGTTAGGTTTAGGGTTAGGATTTCGGTACGGATTAGGGTTAGGTTTAGGGTTTGGGTACGGGTTAGGATAAGCTTTAGGGTTACAGTTAGGGGACTGGTTAGGTTTAGTGTTAGATCTAGGTTTAGGGTACAGGTTAGGTTTAGGTATAGCGTTAGGGTTAGGGTAGGAAAACGGTTAGGGTTAGAGTTACGGTTAGCGTACGGGTTAGGGTTAGGTTTAAGGTACGAGTTAGGGTTAGGGTTAGGGTAGGGGTTAGGGTTAGTGTTCAGGTTAGGGTTAGGTTACGGGTTACGGTTAGGGTTAGGGTTAATGTTAGGGTTAGGGTTAGGTTTAGGTTTAGGGTACGGGTTAGTGTTAAGGTTAGGTTTAGGGCTAGGGTTAGTTTTATCTTTAGGGTATGGGTTAGGTTTACGGTTAGGGGACAAGTTAGGGTTAGGGTTAGGGTACGGGTTAGGGTTAGGGTAAGGTTAGGGTACGGGTTAGGGTTAGGTTTAGGGTAAGGTTACGGGTTACGGTACTGGTTAAGGTTAGGGTTAGGGTTAGGTAACGGGTTAGGGTTTGGGTTAGGGTATGGGTCACAGTACGGGTTAGGGTTAGGGTTAGGGTACTGGTTAGGGTTAGTTTAGTGTTCGGGTACGGCTTAGGGTTAGGATTAGCGATAGGTTTAGGGTTAGGGAAGTGGTATGGTTAGGGTTAGCGTTAGGATTAGGGTACAGGTTGGTTAGGTTAAGGGTTAGGGAGGGGGTTAGGATACACGTGAGGGTTAGGGTTAGGGTTACAGTATGGGTTAGGGTTAGGGTTTGGTAAGGGTACGGGTTAAGGTTACGGTTAGGGTACGGGTAAGTTTTAGGGTTAGGTTAAGGGTACGGGATAGGTTTGGGGTTAGGGTTAGGGTACAGGTTAGGGTAGGGTTAGTGTGAGGGTACGGGTTAGGTTTAGGCTTAAGGTTAGGTTAAGGTACATGTTAGGGTAAGGGTTAGGGTACGGGTACGGGTTAGATTTAGGGTTAGGTTACGGGTTATGGTTAGGGTTAGGGTACGAGTTACGGTTAGGTTTATTGTTAGGGTTAGGTTTAGGGTGAGGGTTAGGTTACGGGTTAGGGTGAGAGTAGAGTACGTGTTAGGTTTAGGTTTAGGATTAGTGTATGGATTAGGGTTAGGCTTAGGGTTAGGGTACGGGTTAGGATAAGCGTTAGGGTTACGGTTAGGGGACTGGTTATGGTTAGTGTTAGGGTTAGGTTTAGGGTACAGGTTAGGTTTAGGTATAGGTTTAGGGTTAGGGTTAGGAAAACGGTTAGGGTTAGTGTTAGGGTTAGGGTACGGGTTAGGGTTAGGGTTAAGGTACGGGTTAGGGTACTTGTTAGGGTAAGTGATAGGTTTAGGGTAAGGGTTAGGGTTAGGGTTAGGTTTAGTTTTAGGGTACCGGTTAGGGTTAAGGTTAGGTTTAGTTAGGTTTAGTTTTAGCATTAGGGTATGGGTTAGGTTTCCGGTTAGGGGACAAGTAAGGGATCGGGTTAGGGTTAGGGTACGGTTTAGGGTTAGGTTTAGGGTACTGGTTAGGGTTAGGTTTAGGGTTCGGGTACGCCTTAGGGTTAGGATTAGGGACAGGGTTAGGGTTAGGGTACTGGTTAGGGTTAGGGTTAGCGTTAGGGTTAGGGTACAGGTTAGGGTTAGTTTAAGGGTTAAGGTTAGGGTTAAGATACACGTTAGGGTTAAGGTGAGGGTTAGGGGACGGGTTAGGGTTAGGTTTAGGGTTAGGGTTAGGGTTAGGATACTGGTTTGGTTTAGGGTTAGGGTTAGGGAACGGGTTAGGTTTAGGGTTATGGTTAGGATTAGGTTAGGTTATGGGTTGGGTATGGCTTAGGTTTAGGGTTAGTGTACGGCTTACGGTATGGGTTAGGGTTACGGTTCGGGTTAGGGTTTGGTAAGGGTACGGGTTAAGGTTACGGTTAGTGTACAGGTAAGGGTTAGGTTTCGGGTTAGGTTACGGGATAGGTTTAGGCTTAGGGTTAGGGTACAGATAAGGGTAGGGTTAGTGTTAGGGTACGGGTTAGGGTTAGGGTTAGGGTTAGGTTTAGGTTCGTGTTAGGGTTAGGGTACGGGTTAGGGTACGGGTTAGGGTTAGGGTAAGGTTTAGGTTTATTGTTAGGGTTAGGTTTAGGGTGAGTGTATGGGTTAGCGGTAGTGTTAGGGTTAGGTTTAGTGTTAGGGTTAGGGTTAGGGAACAGGTTAGGTTTAGGGTTAGGGTTAGGGTACTGGTTACGTTTAGGGTTAGGTTTAGGGTTAGGGTTAGCGTTAGGGTTAGGGTTACGGTTAGGTTACGGGTTAAGGTTAGGGTTAGGGTTAGGATTAGGGTATGGTGTAGGGTTAAGGTTAGGGTTAGGGTTAGGGTACTGGTTTGGTTTAGGGTTAGGGAAAGGGCACGCGTTAGGGTTAGTGTTAGGTTACGGGTTAGGGTTAGGGTACGGGTTAGGGTACTGTTTACGGTTAGGTTTAGTGTTAGGGTAGGGGTTACGGTTAGGGTTAGGGTTAGTGTTAGTGTTAGGGTTAGGGTACGGGTTAGCAATAGGGTTAGGGTTAGGGTTAGGTTTAGTGTACGGATTAGGGTTAAGGTTATGGTACGTGTTAGGGTTAGGGTTAGGGTTAGGGTAAGGGTCGGGTTAGGGTTAGGTTTACGTTAGGGTTAGGGTACGGGTTAGGGTTAAGGTTAGGGTGAGGGTTAGGTTACTGGTCAGGGTCAGGGTTAGGGTTAGGGGACGGATTAGGGTTAGGGTTAGGTTTAGGGTACACGTTAGGGTTAGGGTTAGAGGACGGGTTAGGGTTAGGGTACGGGTTAGGTTTAGGGTTAGGGTTAGGGTGCGGGTTAGGGTAAGGGTTAGGTTTAGGGTTAGGGTAGAGGTTAGGGTAGGGTTAATGTTAGGGTACGCGTTATGTTTAGGGTACGGGTTAGATTTAGGTACGTGTTAGGGTTAGGGTTAGGGTACGGGTTAGGGTTAGGGTTAGGGTAGAGGTTAGGGCACGGTTAGGGTTAGGGTACGCGTTATGGTTAGGGTATGGGTTAGATTTAGGTACGTGTTAGTGTTAGGGTTAGGGTACGGGTTAGGGTTAGGTTTAGGGTTAGGGTTAACTTTACTTTGAGTGTACGGGTTAGGGATAGGGTTAGGGTTAGGGCTACTAATGGGTTAGGATACGGGTTCGGGTACGAGTTAGGGTTAGGGTACGGGTTAGGTTTAGGGTTAGGTTTAGTGTACGGTTAGGGTTAGGTTTAGGGTACGGGTTAGTGTTAGGGTTAGTGTTAGGGTTAGGGTACAGGTTAGCAATAGTGTTTGGGCTAGGGTTAGGTTTAGTGTACAGGTTAGTGTTGAGGTTAGAGTACGTGTTAGGGTTAGGGTTAGGGTAAGGGTTAAGTTTAAGGTTAGGTTTAGGGTTAGGGTACTGGGTAGGGTTAGTGTTAGTGTACGGGTTAGGGTTAGAGTAAGGGTTAAGGCACGGGTTAGGGTTAGGGAACGGGTTAGGTTTAGGGTGAGTGTACGGGTTAGGGTTAGGGTGATTGTACGGGTTAAGGGTAGGGTTAGGGTTAGGGTTAGGTTACGGGTTAGGTTTAGGGCTGGGTACGGGTTAGGGTACGGGTTAGGATACGGGTTAGGATTAGGGTACGGGTTAGGGTACGGGTTAGGGTTAGGTTACGGGTTAGGGTTAGATTTAGGGTACGGTTTAGGTTTAGGGTTATGGTTAGGGTACTGGTGAGGGTTAGGTTTAGGGTACAGTTTAGGGTTGTGTAAGGTTTAGTGTTAGGGTTAGGGTGCTGGTTAGGGTTTGGGTTAGGCTACGGGTCAGGGTACGGGTTAGGGTTAGGGTTAGGTTTAGGGTACTGTTTAGGGATAGGGTTAGGGTTAGGGTACGGGTAAGTGTTAGGGTTAGGTTTACGTAACGGGTTAGGGTTAGGGTTAGGGTACAGGTTACGGTACTGGATAAGGTTAGGGTTAGGGTTAGGTTACGGGTTAGGGTTAGCATTAGGGTACAAGTTACAGTTACAATAAAGGTTAGGGTTAGGTTACGGGTTAAGGTTAGGGTACGGGTATAGGGTTAGGGTTAGGGTTAGGTTACTGGTTTAGGGTGAGGGTTAGGGTTAGGGTATGGGTGAGGGTTAGGGGTAGTCTTAGGGTTACGTTCCGGGTTAGGGTTAGGGTTAGGTTTAGTTTACTGGTTAGGGTTAGGGTTGGGGTAAGGGTTAGGATTAGTGTTAAGGTACAGGTTAGGTTTAGGTTTAGGGTTAGGGTTAGGGTTAGGATATGCGTAAAGGTTAGGGTTAGGTTTAGGGTACTGGTTAGGGTTAGGTTTAGGGGACTGAATAGGGTTAGGGTGAGGGATAGGGTACGGGTTAGAATTAGGGTAGGGGTTAGGGTTAAGTTTAGATTACGGGTTAGGGTTTGGGTTAGGGTTATGGTACGGTTTAGGGCTAGGGTTAGGTTTAGGGTTAGGGTTAGGGTACTGGTTTGGTTTAGTTTTAGGGTTAGGGTACGGGTTAGGTTTAGGTTTAGAGTTAGGGGTAGGTTAGGGTACGGGTTAGGGTATGGCTTAGGTTTAGGGTTAGTGCACGGCTTAGGGTACGTGTTAGGGTTAGGTTAAGGGTATGGGTTAGGGTTAGGTTAAGGGTACGGGTACGGGTTAGGGTTAGGGTTAGTGTTAGGGTATGGGTTAGGGTTAGGGTTAGGGTACGGATTAGGGTACTGGTTAGGGTTAGGCTTAGGGTACAGTTTAGGGTTAAGGTTAGGGTTAGGGTTAGGTTGAGTGTACGGGTTAGGGTTAGGGTTATTGTTAGGTTTAGGGTACAGGTTAGGGTAGGTTTAGTGTTAGGGTACGAGTTGGGGTTAGGGTTAGGGTTAGGTAAGTGTTAGGGTTATGGTTAGGGTACGGGTTAGGGTTAGGTTACCGGTTAGGGTTAGGGCTGGGTACAGGTTAGGGTACGGGTTAGGGTACGTGTTAGGGTTAGGGTACAGGTTAGGTTTAGGGTTAGGTTTAGTGTATGGTTTAGGGTTATGGTTAGGGTTAGAGTTAGGGTAAGGGTTAGGGTTATGGTTAGGTTAAGGTCACGGTTTAGGGTTAGGGTTAAGTATGGGTTAAGGTACTGGTTAGGGTTAGGGTTGGGTTAGGTAATGGCTAAGGGTTAGGGTTAGGGTACAGGTAACGGTACGGGATAGGGTTAGGGTTAGGGTACTGGTTAGGATTAGGGCTAGGTTTAGGGAACGGATTATGGTTAGGTTTAGGGTTAGGGTATGGGTTAGGGTTAGGGTTAGGGTTAGGGTACAGATTAGGGTTTGGTTTTGGGTTGGTTAGGGTTAAGGTACTGTTTAGGGTACGGGATAGGGTTAGGGTACTGGTTAGAGTCAGGGTTATGGTATGGGTTAGGGTACGGGTTATGGTTATGGTTAGGGTATGGGTTAGGTATAGGGTTAGGTTACGGTTAAGGGTTAGGTTTAGGATTAGATTAAGGGTACAGTTTAGGGGTAGGGTTAGGGTTAGGGTTAGGGTTAGGGTACTGGTTTGGTTTAGGTTTAGGGTAAGGGTACGGTTTAGGTTTAGGGTTAGGGTACTGGTTAGTGTTAGGGTTATGGTTAGGGTTGGGGATAGGGTTAGGATTAGGTTTAGGTTTAGGGTTCGTATTAGGGTTAAGGTTAGGGTTAGGGTTAGGGTTAGGTTTAGGGTTAGGGTTAGCGTTAGGGTACGGGTAAGGGTTACGGTTAGGGTAAGGGTTAGGGTACGGGCTATGCTTAGTGTTAGGTTTAAGGTTAGGGTACGGGTTAGCATAGGGTTAGGGTTAGGGTTAGGTTTAGTGTACGGGTTAGGGTTTGGTACGGGTAAGTGTTAGGATTAGGGTAAGCGTACGGATTAGGTATAGGGTTAGGGTTAGGGTTAGGGAACGTGTTAGGGAACGGGTTAGGGTTAGGGTAGGGTACAGGTTAGGGTTAGGGTTAGGTTACAGTTTAGAGTTAGGGTTAGGGTACGGCTTATGGTATGAGTTAGGGTTAGTATTAGGGTACTGGTTAGGAATAGGTTTAGGTTTAGGGTAAGGATTAGGGTTAGGGTTAGGGTTAGGGTATTGTTTAGGATTCGGGTTAGGGTTAGGGTACTGGTTAGGTTTAGGGTTAGGGTTAGGGTTAGAGTACAGGTTAGGGTTAGGTTTAGGGTTAGGGTTAGGGTTAGGATATGGGTTAGGTTTAGTGTTAAGTTTAGGGAAAGGGTTAGGGTTAGGGTTAGGGTACTGGTTAAGTTTAGGGTTAGGTTTAGGGTTAGGGTTAGGGTTACGGTTAGGTTACGGGTTAAGGTTAGGGTTAGGGTTAGGGTTAGGGTACGGTGTAGTGTTAAGGTTAGGGTTAGGGTTAGGGTACTGGTTTGGTTTAGGGTTAAGGTTAGGGTACCCGTTAGGTTTAGTGTTAGGGTCTGGGTTAGGTTTAGGGTACGGGATAGGGTACTGGTTAGGGTTAGGGTTTGGGTTAGTGTAGGGATTAGGGTTAGGGTTAGGGTTAGGGTTAGTGTTAGGGTTAGGGTTAGGGTTAGGGTTATCAATAGGGTTAGTTTTAGGTTTAGCTTTAGTGTACGGATTAGGGTTAGGGTCAGGGTACGTGTTAGGGTTAGGGTTAGGGTTATGGTAAGGGTCGGGTTAGGGTTAGGTTTAGATTAGTGTTAGGGTACGGGTTAGGGTTAAGGTTAGGGTTAGGGTTAGGTTTAGGTTTAGAGTGAGTGTACGTGTTAGGGATAGGATGAGGGTTAGGGTTAGGTTACGGGTTAGGGTTAGGGTGCGGGTTAGGTTTAGGTTTAGGTTTAGTGTACCGTTTTGGGTTATGGTTAGGGTTAGGTTTAGGGTACGGGTTAGGGTTAGTGTTAAGTTAAGGTTAGGGTTTAGGGTTAGGGTTAGGGTATGGGTTACGGTACCGGTTAGGGATAGGGTTCCGTTAGGTTACGGGTTAGGGTTAGGGTTAGGGTTAGGGTTAGGTTACGGATTAGGGTGAGGGTTAGGGTTAGGGTACATGTTAGGATTAGGGTTAGGGTTAAAGTAACGGGACTGGTTATGGTTAGGGTTAGGTTTAGGGTTAGGGTTAGGGTTAGTGTTAGGGTTATGGTTAGGGTAGGGGATAGGGTTAGGATTAGGTTTAGGTTTAGGGTTCGTATTAGGGTTAAGGTTAGGGTGAGGGTTAGGGTTAGGTTTAGGGTTAGGGTTAGCGTTAGGGTACGGGTAAGGGTTACGGTTAGGGTAAGGGTTAGGGTACGGGCTATGCTTAGTTTAGGTTTAAGATAAGGGTACGGGTTAGCATAGGGTTAGGGTTAGGGTTAGGTTTAGTGTACGGGTTAGGGTTTGGTACGGGTTAGGGTTAGGATTAGGGTAAGTGTATGGATTAGGTATAGGGTTAGGGTTAGGGTTAGGGAACGGGTTAGGGAACGGGTTAGGGTTAGGGTAGGGTACAGGTTAGGGTTAGGGTTAGGTTACAGTTTAGAGTTAGGGTTAGGGTACGGCTTATGGTATGAGTTAGGGTTAGTATTAGGGTACTTGTTAGGAATAGGTTTAGGTTTAGGGTAAGGATTAGGGTTAGGGTTAGGGTTAGGGTATTGTTTAGGATTCGGGTTAGGGTTAGGGTTAGGGTACTGGTTAGGGTTAGGGTTAGTGTTAGGGTGCTGGTTTGGGTTAGGATTAGGGTTAGGGAACGGGTTAGGTTTAGGTTTAGGGAGAGATTTAGGTTTATGGTATGGGTTAGTGTTGGGGTTCAGGTTAGGATAAGGGTTAGCGTAGGGTTAGGGTTAGAGTTAGGTTAGGGTTAGGGTTAGAGTTAGGGTGTGGGTATGGGTTAGGTTGAGGGTTAGGTTTATGTTTAGGGTACGGGTTAGCATACGGGTTATTGTCATGGTGATGGTTAGGGTTACGGGTTAGGGAATGTGTAAGGGTTAGGGTTAGGGTACGGGTTAGCGTACGGATGAGGGTACTGGATAGGTTTAGGGTTAGGGTTAGGGTACGGATTAGGGCTAGGGTTAAGGTTAGGACACGGCTTAGGATTAGGTTTAAGGTTACAGTACAGGTTAGGGTTAGGGTTACGGCTAGGTTTAGGGTTAGGGTTAGGATACGCGTTAGGGTTAAGTTTAGGGTTAGGGTTAGGGTACGGGTTAGGCATAGGGTTAAGTTTAGGGTTAGGTTTAGGGTACGGTTAGTGTTAGGGTTAGGGTACGGGTTAGGGTTAGGGTTAGGGTAATGGTACGGGTTAGGGTTAGTGTTAGGGTTAGGGTACGGGTAGGGTTAAGGTAAGTGTTTGGGTTAGGGTACTGGTTAGTGTGAGGGTTAGGGTACAGTTTAGGGTTAGAGTAAGGGTTAAGGTTAGGGGACGGGTTAGGTTAGGGTACAGGTTAGGGTTAGGGTAAGTGTACGGGTTAGGGTTAGTGTTAGTGTTAGGGTTAGGGTTCAGTTACGGGTTAGTGTTAGGGTTGGGTCCGGTTTAGGGTACAGGATAGGGTACGGGTTAGGGTTAGTGTACAGATACGAGTTAGGGTTATGGTAAGGTTATGGGTTAGGGTTAGGGTTAGGGTACTGGTTAAGGTTACGTTTAGGGATAGGGTTAGGTTTAGGGTACAGGTTAGGGTTAAGTTTAGGGTTAGGTTTAGGGTTAGGATACGGTTTAGGGTTAGGGTTAGGGTTAGGTTTAGGGTATGGGTTAGGATTAGGTTTAGGGTTATGGTCCTGGTTAGGGTTAGGGTTAGGGTTAGGGTACGGGTTAGGGTTAGGGTTAGGTTTAGGATACGGGTTAGGGTTAGGTTATGGTTTAGGGTACGGGTTAGGGTTAGGGTATGGGTACGGGTACGGGAACGGGAACGGGTTAGGGAACGGGTTAGGTTTAGGGTGAGTGTTATGGTTAGGATTAGGGTAAGGGTTAGGATTAGGGGTAGGGTTATGGTACGGGTTAGGGTACAGGTTAGTTTACTGGTTAGGGTACGGGTTAGGGTTTAGGTTTAGGGTTACGGAAAATGTTAGGGTTAGGTTTAGGGTACGGGTTAGGGTTAGGGTTAGAGTTAGGTTTAGGGTACGGCTAAGGATTAGGGATAGGGGTAGGGGTAGGGAACGGTTTAGGGATAGGTACAGGTTAGGTTTATGGTTAGGGTTGGTTAGGGATAGGGTACGGATAAGGGTTAGGGTGAGCGTTACGGTAAGGCTTAGGGGACGGGTTAGGGTTATGGTTAGGGTATGGCTTAGGGTTAGGGTTATGGTTAAGATTAGGGTACGGGTTAGCGATAGATTAAGTTTATTGTATGAGAAAGGTTTAGGGTTAAGCTATGTGGTAGGGTACAGGTTAGGGTTAGTGTTAGGTTTAGGGTACGGGTTATGGTAAGGGTTTGGCGTAGGGTTAGGTTTGTATTATGGTACGGGTTAGGTTTAGGGTTAGGGTAATGGTATGGGTTAGGCTTAGTGTTAGGTTATGGGTAAGGGTTAGAGAAAGGGGTAGGGTTAGGGTACGGGTTAGGGTTAGGACTGGAAATGGTTTACAGTACGGGTGTAGGTACAGATTACGGTTAGGGTACGGGTAAGGTTTAGGGTTAGGGTTAGTGTACAGATTAGGGATAGGGTGAGGGTACTGGTTAGGGTTAGGGTTAGGGTACCGGTTAGGGTTACAGTAAGGGTTAGGGTACGGGTTGGGGTTAGGGTACAGGTTAGGGTTAGTTTGAGTGTACGGGTTAGGGGTAGGGTTAGGGTTAGGGTTAGGTTACGGGTTAGGGTTATGGCTGGTATCGGTTAGGGTATGGGTCAGGGTACAGGTTAGGTTTAGGGAACGGGTTAGGTTTAGGGATAGGGGTAGGGTACGGGTTCAGGCTAGGGTTAGGGTTAGGGTACTAGGAAGTGTTAGGTTATGGTACGGGTTAGGGTTAGTGTAAGCGTTAGGGTTAGGGTACGGATTAGGGTTATGGTACGGCTCTGGGTAAGGGTGAGGTTAGGGTTAGGGTTAGGATTATGGTTAGGGTTAGGGTACGGGTTAGGGTTTGGGTAGGGTACGGGTTAGGGTACGGGTTAGGGTATGGGTTAGGGTTAGGGTAAGGGTACTGTTGAGGGTTAGGTTTAGGGTTAGGATATGGGTGAGGGTTATGTTTAGGGTTAGGGTTAGGGTACTGGTTAGGGTTAGGGTGAGGGTACGTGTTAGGGTTAGGGTTAGGGTTACGGTTACGGTTAGGGTTAGGGTTACGGTACAGGTTAGGGATAGGTTTAGGGTACTGGTTAGGATTAGGTTTAGGGTTAGGGTACGGATTAGTGTTAGGGTTAGGGTTAGGATACAGGTTAGGTTTAGGGTTAGGGTTAGGGTACGGGTTAGGGTTAAGGTTACAGTTTGGGTTAGGGTAAGGGTTAGGTTTAGGATTAGGGGACGGTTTAGGGTTAATTTTAGGGTTAGGGTTAGGGTACTGGTTTGGTTTAGGGGTAGGGTAAGGTTACGCTTAGGGTTAGGGTTAGGGTAAGGTTAGGTTTAGGATTAGGGTACAGGTTAGTGTTAGGTTTAGTGTTAGGGTTAGGTTACGGGTTAGGGTTAGGGTTAGCGTTAGGGTTAGGGTAAGGTTACGGGATAGGGTTAGGTTAAGGGTACTGGTTAGGGTTAGGGTTAGGGTATGGGTTAGGGTTAGGGTTAGGGTTACGGTTAGTGTACGTGTGAGGGTACAGGTTAGGGTTAGTGTTATGTTTATGTTTAGGGTATGGGTTAGTAATAGGGTTAGGGTTAGTGTTAGGTTTAGGGTACGGGTTAGGGTTAGGGTGAGGGTATGGGCTAGTGTTAGGGTTAAGTTAAGGGTACGGGATAGCTTTAGGGTTAGGGTTAGGGTTAGGGATAGGGTACGGGTTAGGGTTAAGTTTAGGGTTAGGGTTAGGGTACTCCTTAGGGTTAGGGTTAGGGTACGGGTTAGGGTTAGATTAAGGGTTGGGGTTAGGGTACAGGTAAGGGATAGGGTACGGGTTAGGGTTAGGGTGAGTGTATGGGGTAGGTTTAGTTTTAGGGTTAGGGTTAGGTTACAGGTTACGGTCATGGCTGGGTACGGGTTTGGGTACGGTTTAGGGTACGGTTTAGGGTTAGGTTTAGGTTTAGGGTTAGGGATAGTGTATGGGTTAGGGTTAGGGTTAGGGTAAGGTTACGGGTTAGGTTTAGGGATAGGGTACGGGTTATGGTACAGTGTAGGGTTAGGGTTAGGGTTAGGGTTAGTTTACCGTTGAAAGTTAGGGTTAGGTTACGTGTTACTGTACGGGTTAGGGTTAGGGTTAGTGTACTGGTTAGGGTTAGGGTTAGGGTGAGGGTTAGGGTTAGGGTACTGTTTAGTATTAGGGTTAGGGTCAGGGTTCCGGTTCTGTTTAGGGTTAGGCTTAGTGTTAGGGTTAGGGTACACGGTAGGGTTAGGTTTAGGGTTAGGGATAGGGTTTGGATACGGGTTAGGGTTAGGGTTATGGTTAGGGTTAGGGTACTGCTTAGGGTTAGTGTTAGGGTTAGGGTACGGGTTAGGGTTAGGTTTAGGGTTTGATGTAGGGTACGGGTTAGGTATAGGGTTAGGTTACCCGAAAGGGTTAGGGTTAGGGTTAGGGTGAGGGTACGGTTTAGGGTTAGAGTTCAGTTTAGTGTTAGGGTACTGGTTTGGTTCATGGTTAGGGTTAGGTATGGGATAGGTTTAGGGTTAGCGTTCGGGTTATGTTTAGGGTACGGGTTAGGATTAGGGTTAGGGTTCGGGTTAGGTTTAGGGTACGGGTTAGGGTACGGGTTAGGGTTAGGCTTAGTGTACGGCTTAGGGTACGATTTTGGGTTAGGTTTAGGGTACGGTTTAGGGATAGGGTACATGTTAGCGTTTAGGGTTAGGGTTAGGGGACAGGATACGGTATGGGTAGGGTTAGGGTTATGGTACTGGTTAGGTTACGGGTTAGGTTTAGGGTTAGTGTTAGGTTTAGGGTACTGGTTAGGGTTAGGGTTAGGTTAAGGGTAGGGGTTAGGATAGGGTTAGGGTTAGGGTTAGGGTTAGGTTACGGGTTAGGGTTAGGGTTAGGGTACAGTTTAGGTTTAGGGTTAGGATTAGGGTTAGGTTATAGGTTAGGGTTAGGGTATGGTACGGCTTAGGGTTAGCCTTAGGTTTAGGGTTAGGATTCGGGTTAGGGTACGGGTTAGGTTATGGGTTAGGGAACGGGATAGGCATAGTCTTAGGGTTAGGGTTAGGGTTAGGGTACGGGTTAGGTTTAGGGTTATGGTAAGGTTTAGTTTTTGGGTTAGGGTATTGTTACGGGTTAGGGTTAGGTTTTGGTTTAGGATTAGGGTACGGTTTAGTGTTATGGTTAGGTTAGGGTTAGGGTTCTGCTTAGGTTTAGGGGTAGGGTTAGGGTACGTCTTAGGGATAGGTTTAGTGTTATGGTACGGGTTAGGTTTACGGTACAGGTTAGGGTAAGGGATAGTGATAGTGTATTGGTTAGGGATAGGGTTAGGGTTAGGTTTAGGGTACTGCTTAGTGTCAGGGTTAGTGTTAGGGTATGGGTCAGGTTTAGAGTTAGGGTTAGGGTTGGGGTACGGGTTAGTGTCAGGTTTAGGTTTAGGTTACAGGTTAGGGTTAGGGTTAGGGTACGGGTTAGGCTTCGGTTTAGGTTTAGGGTACCGGTTAGGGTTAGGGTTAGGGTTAGGGTTAGAGTTAGGGTTAGTGATAGGGTACTGGTTAGGATTAGTGTTAGGGTTAGGATACAGGTTAGGGTTAGGGTGAGGTTACGGGTAAGGGTTAGGGTGAGGTTTAAGGTTAGGATTACGGTACGAGTTAGGTTTAGGTTTAGGGTTATGGCACGGGTTAGGGTATGGGTTAGGGTATTGGTTATGGTAGGGGTTAGGGTTTACGGTTAGGGTAAGGGAAAGTGTTAGGGTTAGGGTTAGGGTTAGGGTACGGGTTAGGGTTAGGGTTAGGGTTAGGGTATGGCTTAGGGTTAGGCTTAGGGTTAGGGTACGGTTTATGGATAACGTACGGGTTAGGGTTAGGGTTAGATTTAGGATTAGGGTACGGGTACGGGTAGGGTTAGAGTTAGGGTTAGGGTACGGGTAAGGGTTAGGGTTAGCATTACGGTAAGGGTTAGGTTATGGTTTAGGATTAGGGTTAGGGTACGGCTTAAGGTTAGGGTTATGATTAGGGTACCAGAAGGGTTAGAGATAGGGAACGGGATAGGTTTAGAGTAGGGTTAGGGTTAGGGTACTGGTTAGGGTTAGTGTTAGGGTTAGGATACAGTTTAGGGTTAGGGTTAGGGTTAGGGTACGGGTTAGGATTAGGGCGGGGGTCGGGTTAGGATGAGGATACAGGTTAGAATTTGGGTTATGGTTATGGGACGGCTTAGTGTTTGGGTTAGGATTGGGGCGAGGGTACGGGTTAGGGTTAGGGTTAGGTTAAGGTTACGGGTTAGAGATAGGGTTAGGGTACGTGCTAGGGTTAGGGTTAGGGTGAGGATACTTGTTAGGGTTAGGGTTAAGGTTAGGGTAGCGGTTAGGGTTAGGGTTCGGGTTAGGTTTAGAGTACGGGTTAGGGTTAGGGGTAGGTTTCGATTACGGGTTAGGGTTAGGGTTAGGGTACGGGTTAGGGTTAGAGTTCGGGTTAGGGTTAGGGTTAGGGTTAGAGTACGGGTTAGGGTACGGGTTAGGGTTAGGGTTAGGATACGGGTAAGTTTTAGGGTTAGCGTTACGGTAAATTTTAGGGTTAGGGTTAGTGTTAGGTTTAGGTTTAGATTTAGGGTATGGGTTAGTGTTAGCTTTAAGGTTAGGATTAGGGTTATGGTAGGGTTCGGGTTAGAGGTAGGGTTAGGGGTAGGGTTAGAGGTAGGATTAGGGTACTGGTTAGGGTTGGGGTTAGGGTTAGGGTTAGGGCTAGGGAAAATGTTAGGGTTAGGTTTAGGGTTAGGGTTAGGGTTAGGGTACGGTTAGTGTGAGGGTGAGGTTTATAGTACAGGTTAGGATTAGGGTACTGGTTAGGGTTAGGGTACGGGTTAGGGTTAGGGTGAGGGTTAGGGTACGGTTTAGGGTTAGGGTTAGGGTAGGGTACGGGTTAGGGTACGTATTAGGGTTAGGGTTAGGGAACTGGTTAGGGTTAGGTTTAGGGTTATGGTACGAGTGAGGGTTAGGTATAGGGTTAGGGTACTATTAGGGTTAGGGTTAGGGTTAGGTTACGGTGTAGGGTTAGAGTTAGACTATGGGTTATGGTACTGGTTAGGGTTAGGGTTAGGGTTAGGGAAAGGCTACGGGTTAGGGTTAGGTTTAGGGTACGGGTTACGGTACAGGTTATGTTTAGGTTTAGGGGACTGGTTAGGTTTAGGGTTAGTGTTAGCGTACGGTTAGGGTTAGGTTTAGGGTTCGGGTACGGGTTAGGATTAGGTTTAGGGTTAGGGTGAGGGTACTGGTCATGGTTAGGGTTAAGGTTAGGGTTAGGGTACAGGTTAAGGTTAGGTTTAGGGTTAGGGTTAGGGTTAGGATACAGGTTAGGGTTAGGGTTCGGGTACGGGTGAGGGTTCGGGTTCGGGTTAGGGTACTGTTTAGGGTTAGGTTTAGGGTTAGGGTACAGGTTAGGGTTAGGGTTAGGTTTAGGGTTAGGGATAGGATACGAGTTAGGGGTAGGGTTAGGTTTAGGGTACGCGTTAGGGTTAGGGTTAGCGTTAGGGTACGCGTTAGGGTTAGGGTTAGGGTTAGGGTACGGTTTAGGGTTAGGGTTAGAGTTATGGTACTGGTTAGGGTTAGGTTTAGGGTTAGGGTTAGGGTACAGTTTAGGGTAGGGTTAGGTACGTGTTAGGGTTAGGGTTAGGGTACGGGTTAGGGTTACGGTTAGGGTTAGGGTTACGTAACAGGTTAGGTTTAAGGTTAGAGTTAGGGTTGGGGTACAGGTTAGTTAGGGTTAGTGTTAGAGTACGAGTTACGGTTAGGTTTAGGGTTAGGGTTAGGTACGTGTTAGGGTTAGGTATAGAGTACGGGTTAGGGTTAGGTTTATGGTTAGTGTACTGGTTAGTGTTAGGGTTAGGGTATGGTTTAGGGTTAGGTTTAGAGTACTGTTTAGAGTTAGGGTTAGGTTTAGGTTTAGTGTAGGGGTTAGGTTTAGTGTTAGGGTTAGGTTTCGGTTATGGGTTAGGGTTAAGGTGAGGTTTAGGGTCAGGTTTCGGTTTAGGGTTAGGGTAGGGGTTAGGGTTACTGTTCGGTTACGGGTTACGGTACGGGTTATGTTTAGGGTTAGGGTTAGGGTTAGGGTACGGTTTAGCAATAGGGTTAGGGTTAGGGTTAGGTTTAGGGTACGGGTTAGGGTTAGGGTTAGGGTACGGGTTAGAGTTAGGGTTAGGGTTAGGGTAAGGGTAAGGGTAAGGATTAAGGTTAGGGTTACGGTTAGGGTTCGGGGTAGGGTTAATGTTAAGGTTAGGTATAGGGTACCGGTTAGGGATCAGGTTAGGGTCCGGGTTAGGGTTAGATTTAGGGTTAGGGTTAGGTTACGGATTAGGGTTAGGGTACGGGTTAAGGTTTGGGTGAGTGTACAGGTTAGGGTTAGGGTACCTGTTAGGGTTAGTGTTAGGGTTAGGGTTAGGGTACGGGTTAGCAATAGGGTTAGGGTTAGGGTTAGGTTTAGTGTACGGGTTAGTGTTAGGGTCAGGGTATGGGTTAGAGTTAGGGTTAGGGTAAGGGTACGGGATAGGTTTAGGGTTAGGGTTAGGGTACGGGTTAGGGTAAGTTTAGGTTTAGGGTTAGGGTACTGGTTAGGGTTAGGGTGAGGGTACGGGTTAGGGTTAGAATCAGGGTTAGGGTTAGGGTACAGTTTAGAGTTAGGGTACGGGTTAGGGTTAGGTTAAGTGTATGGTTTAGGGGTAGGGTTAGGGTTAGGGTTAGGTTACGGGTCAGGGTTAGGCTGGGTACAGGTTAGGGTATGATTTAGGGTACGGGTTACGGTTTGGGTACGGGTTAGGCTTAGGGTTAGGGTTAGGGTCGTGGTTAGGGTTAGTGTACGGGTAAGGGTTAGGTTTAGGGTTAGGGTACGGGTTGGGGTTAGGGTTAGGGTAAGGGTAGGCGTTAGGGTGAGGGTTAGGGTTAGGGTTAGTTTACGAGTTAGGGTTAGGGTTAGGGTACTGGTTTGGTTTTGTGTTAGGGTAAGGGTACGCATTAGGGTTAGGTTTAGGATATGGGTTAGGGTTAGGGTTAGGGTTAGGGTTAGGTTTAGTGTTACGGTTAGGGTACTGGTTAGGGTTAGGGTTTGCAGGGTACGGGTTAGGGTTAGTGTAAGGGTTAGTGTTAGGGGACGGGTCAGGGTTAGGACACGGGTAAGGGTAAGGGTGAGGATACGGGTTAGCAGTAGGGTTAGGGTTAGGGTTAGGGTAAGGTTAGGGTACGGGTTAGGGTTAAGGTTAGGGTTAGGGTTAGGGTTAGCGTTAGGGTACGGGTTAGGTTTACGGTTAGGGTACGGGTTAGGGTATGGGTTAGGGTTAGGGTACGGGTTAGCAATGGGGTTAGGGTTAGGGTTAGTGATCGGGTAAGGGTTAGGGTTAGTTTTAGGGTTAGGGTAGGTTTAGGGTTAGGGTAAGGGTACGGGATAGGGTTAGGGTTAGTGTTAGGGTTAGGGTAGGTACTGATTAGTGTTAGGGTTAGGGTACGGGTTAGGGTTAGTGTAAGGCTTATGGTTAGACTACGGGTTATGGTTAGGGTACGGCTTACGGTAAGGATGAGGGTACGGGTTAGCAGTAGGGTTAGGCTTAGTGTTAGGGTACGGGTTAGGGTACGGCTTAGGGTACGAGTTAGGGTACGGGTTATGGTATGGGTTAGGGTTAAGTTTAGGGTTAGGGTACTGGTTAGGGTTAGGGTTAGGGTACGGGTGAAGGTTAGGTTTAGGGTTAGAGTTAGCGTACGTATTAGGGTTAGGTTATGGTTTAGGGTTAGGTTTAGGGTACGGGCTACGGGACTGCTTAGGGTTAGGGTTAGGGTTAGGTTACGGTTTAGGGTTAGGTTTAGGGTACGGGCTACGGGACTGCTTAGGGTTAGGGTTAGGGTTAGGGTTAGGGGTTAGGGTTAGGGTTAGAGTTAGGGTTAGGGGTTAGGGTTAGGGTTAGTGTACGGCTTACGGTATGGGTTAGGGTTAGGGTAGGGTACGGGTTAGGGTTAAAGTTAGGGTAAGAGTACGGGACAGGGTTAGGGTTAGGGTTAGGGTACGGTTGTCGGTTAGGGTTAGGGTACGGGTTAAGTTTAGGGTTATGGTTAGGATACTGGTGAGGTTTAGGGTTAGGTTGTGGGTAGGGGTTAGGGTTAGGGTTAGGGTTAGTTTTAGGGTACGGGTTAGGGTTAAGGTTAGGGTTAGGGTTAAGGTAAGGTTACGGGTTAGGTTAAGGGTTAGAGTACGGGTTACGGTACAGTCTAGGGTTAGGGTTCAGGTTAGGTTTAGGTTATGGTTTAGGGTTAGGGTTAGGTTACGTGTTACTGTACGGGTTAGGGTTAGGATTAGGGTACTGGTTAGGGTTAGGGTTAGGGTACGGGTTACGGTTAGGGTTAGGATTAGGGTACTGGTTAGGATTACGGTTATGGTTAGGGTTAGGGTTCTGGTTAGGGTTAGGCTTAGTGTTAGGGTTAGGGTACAAGTTAGGGTTAGGTTTAGGGTTAGGGTTCGGGTTTGGATACGGGATAGGGTTAGGGTTAGGGTACTGGTTAGGGTTAGTGTTAGGGTTAGGGTACGGGTTAGGGTTAGGGTTAGGTTACGTGATAGGATTAGGGTTACGGTTAGTTTTAGGGTACAGGTTAGTGGTAGGGTTAGGGTTAGGTTACGGGTTAGGGTTAGGGCTTGGTACGGTTAAGGGTACGTGTTAGGGTATGAGTTAGGGTTAGGGTACGGGTTAGGGGTAGGGTTCGGGTTAGGGTTAGGTTTAGGGTTAGGGTATGGGTTAGGGTTAGGGTACGGCTTAGGGTTAGGGTGAGGGTACGGGTTAGGTTTAGGGTTACGGTTAGGTGTAGGTTTAGGGCTAGGGTACGGGTTAGGGTTATGGTTAGAGTAAGTGTACGGGTTAGGTTTAGTTTTAGGGTGGGTTAGGGTACAGTCTCGGGTTAGGGTTAGGGTTAGGGTTAGGTTACGGTTTAGGGTTAAGGTTAGGTTACGTGTTACTGTTCGGTTAGGGTTAGGGTTAGGTTTAGGGTACAGGTTAGGGGTAGGGTTTGGGTTAGGGTACGGGTTAGGTTTAGGGTTAGGGTACTGGTTAGGATTAGGGTTAGGGTTAGGGTTACGGTTTGGATACGGGTTAGGGTTAGGGTTAGGGTACTGGTTAGGGTTAGTGTTAGCGTTACAGTTCGGGTTAGGATTAGTTTTAGGGTTAGGGTTAAGGTACGGGTTAGGTTTAGGGTTAGGTTACGGGATAGGGTTAGGGCTAGGGTTAGGGTTAGGGTACGGTTTAGGGTTAGGGTTAGGTTTAGGGTTATGGTACTGGTTTGGTTAAGGGTTAGGGTTAGGTACGGGATAAGTTTAGGGTTAGCGTTCGGGTTAGGTTAAGGGCTTGGGTTAGGGTACAGGTTAGGGTTAGGGTTAGGTTTCGGGTTAGGGTTAGGGGACGGGTTAGGGTCCGGGTTAGGGTTAGGGTTAGTGTACGCCTGAGGGTACTGTTTAGGGTTAGATTTAGGGTATGGTTTAGGGATAGGGTATGGGTTAGGGTTAGGATTAAGGTTAGGGTTAGGGTTAGGATTAGGGTACGGGTACGGGTTAGGGTTAGAGTTAGGTTTCGGTTACGGGTAAGGGTTAGGGTTAGCATTCCGGTAAGGGTTTAGATTATGGGTTAGGGTTAGGGTTAGGGAAAGGCTTAGGATTAGGGTTAGGGTACGGGTTAGGGTAAGGGTTAGGGTACGGGTTAGGTTTAGAGTTAGGTTAAGAGTTAGGGATAGGGTTAGGGTACTGGGTAGGTTTAGTGTTAAGGTTAGGATACAGGTTAGGATTAGGTTTAGGGTTAGGGTTAGGGTTAGGGTACGGGTTAGGGTTAGGGTATGGTTAGGGTTAGGGTACGGATTAGGGTTAGGGTAGGGTTAGGGTTAGGATTAGCTACTGGTTTGGTTTAGTGTTAGGGTTAACGTACGGGTTAGGTTTAGGCTTTGGTTTAGGGTACGGGTTAGGGTATGAGTTAGGGTTAGGGTTTGTATGGCTTAGAGTACGGTTTAGGGTTAGGGTGAGTGTACGGATTAGGGTGAGGTTTAGAGAAAGGTTATGCGTTAGGGTTAGGGTTAGGGTTAGGGTTAGGGTACGGGTTTGGTTAGGGTTAGGGTTAGGGCACTGGTTAGATTTAGGGTTAGGGTTAGAGTAGGGGTTAGGGATACGGTTAGGGTGAAGTTAAGGGTACGGGTTAGGGTTAAGGTTAGGGTTAAGGTTAGGGTTAGGTTTAGCGTTAGGGTACGGATTAGGGTTACAGTTAGGGTACGGGTTAAGGTCGGGTTAGGGTTAGTGTTAGGGTTAGGGTTACCTCACAGGTTAGCAATAGGGTTAGGGTTAGGTTTAGGTTTAATGTACGGGTTAGGGTTAGGGTTAGGGTACAGGTTAGGTTTAGGGTTAGGGTAAGAGTCCGGGTAAGGGTGAGGGTTAGGGTTAGGGTTAGGTTACGGGTTAGGGTTAAGGTTATCGTTGGGTTAGGGTACTCGTTAGGGTTAGGGCTAGGGTACAGGTTAGGGTTAGAGTAACGGTTAGGGTTAGTGTGCGGGTTAGGGTTAGGGAACGGCTTAGCATTAGGGTTAGGGTACGGGTTAGGGTTAAGGTTAGGGCACGGGTTAGGTTTAGAGTTAGGTTAAGAGTTAGGGATAGGGTTAGGGTACTGGGTAGGTTTAGTGTTAAGGTTAGGATACAGGTTAGGGTTAGGTTTAGGGTTAGGGTTAGGGTTAGGGTACGGGGTAGGGTTAGGGTAGGGTTAGGGTTAGGATTAGCTACTGGTTTGGTTTAGTGTTAGGGTTAACGTACGGGTTAGGTTTAGGCTTTGGTTTAGGGTACGGGTTAGGGTATGTGTTAGGGTTAGGGTTAGTGTATGGCTTAGAGTACGGTTTAGGGTTAGGGTGAGTGTACGGATTAGGGTTAGGTTTAGGGAAAGGGTACGCGTTAGGGTTAGGGTTAGGGTTAGGGTACGGGTTTGGTTAGGGTTAGGGTTAGGGTGAGTGTTCGGGTTAGGGTACGGGTTATGATTAGGGTTAGGTTGAGGGTACTGGTTGGGGTTAGCGTTAAGGTTAGGGAATGGGTGAGGGTTAGGGTACGGGTGAGGGTTAGGGTTAGGGTTAGGTTTCAGGTTAGGTTTAGGGTTAGGGTTGGGGATAGGGTTAGGGTATGGGTAAGGTTTAGGGTATGGGTTAGGGTTAGGTTACGGGTTAGTGTTAGGGTTAGGGTATGGGTTAGGGTACGGGTTATGGTAGGGGTTAGGTTTAGGGTTAGTGTGAGGGTAGGTTTAGGGTAAGGGTTAGGGTGCGGGTTAGGGTTAGGGTTAGGTGTTAGGATTAGATACTGGTTTGGTTTAGTGTTAGGGTTAACGTACGGGTTAGGTTTAGGTTTTGGTTTAGGGTACGGGTTAGGGTACGGGTTAGGGTTAGGGTTAGTGTATCGCTTAGAGTACGGTTTAGGGTTAGGGTTAGGGTATGGATAAGGGTTAGGTTTAGGGAAAGGGTACGCGTTAGAGTTAGGCTTAGGGTACGGGTTTGGTTAGGGTTAGGGTTAGGGTACTGGTTAGGGTTAGGGTTAGGGTTAGGGTAGGGGTTAGGGATAGCGTTAGGGTGAGGTTTAGGGTACGGTTTAGGGTTAAGGTGAGGGTTGAGGTTAAGGTAAGGTTTAGCGTTAGGGTACGGATTAGGGTTACAGTTAGGGTACGGGTTAGGGTCGGGTTAGGGCAGTGTTAGGGTTAGGGTTACCTCACAGGTTAGCAATAGGGTTAGGGTTAGGTTTAGGTTTAATGTACGGGTTAGGGTTAGGGTTAGGGTACAGGTTAGGTTTAGGGTTAGGGTAAGAGTCCGGGTAAGGGTGAGGGTTAGGGTTAGGGTTAGGTTACGGGTTAGGGTTAAGGTTATCGTTGGGTTAGGGTACTCGTTAGGGTTAGGGCTAGGGTACAGGTTAGGGTTAGAGTAACGGTTAGGGTTAGTGTGCGGGTTAGGGTTAGGGAACGGCTTAGCATTAGGGTTAGGGTACGGGTTAGGGTTAAGGTTAGGGCACGGGTTAGGTTTAGAGTTAGGTTAAGAGTTAGGGATAGGGTTAGGGTACTGGGTAGGTTTAGTGTTAAGGTTAGGATACAGGTTAGGGTTAGGTTTAGGGTTAGGGTTAGGGCTAGGGTACGGGTTAGGGTTCGGGTTCGGGTTAGAGTAACAGTTAGGGGTAGTGTGCGGGTTAGGGTTAGGGTTCGGGATAGAGTTAGGGTTATTGTACGGGTTAGGCATAGGGTTAGGGTTAGGGTTAGGTTTAGTGTACGGGTTAGGGTTAGGGTTAGGGTACGGGTAAGCTGTAGGGTACGGGTTAGGGTTAAGGTTAGGGTTAGGGTTAGGGTACTGGTTAGGGTTAGGGTTAGGGTAAGGTCTAGGGTTAGAATAAGGGTTAGGGTACGGGTTATGATTAGGGTTAGGTTGAGGGTCCTGGTTGGGGTTAGGGTTAAGGTTAGGGAATGGGTGAGGGTTAGGGTACGGGTTAGGGTTAGGGATAGGGTTAGGTTTCGGGTTAGGGTTAGGGTTAGGGTTGGGGATAGGGTTAGGGTACGGGTAAGGTTAGGGTATGGGTTAGGGTTAGGTTACGGGTTAGTGTTAGGGTTAGGGTACGGATTAGGGAACGGGTTATGGTAGGGGTTAGGGTTAGGGTTAGTGTTAGGGTAGGTTTAGGGTATGGGTTAGGGTGCGGGTTAGGGTTAGGTTACGGGTTAAGGTTAGGTTAAGGGTACGGGTTAGGGTGAGGGTTAGTGTTAGGTTACGGGTGAGGGTTAGGGTAGTGTACGGGTTAGGGTTAGGGTTTAAGTTAGGGTTAGGTTTAGGGTCCTGGTAAGGGTTAGGGTTAGGGTAAGGTCTAGAATTAGAATAAGGGTTAGGGTTAGGATTAGGGTTAGGGTTAGGGTTAGGGTTAGGGTTAGGGTGAGTGTTCGGGTTAGGGAACGGGTTATGATTAGGGTTAGGTTGAGGGTACTGGTTGGGGTTAGGGTTAAGGTTAGGGAATGGGTGAGGGTTAGGGTACGGGTTAGGGTATGGGTTAGGGTTAGGTTTCGGGTTAGGGTTAGGGTTAGGGTAGGGGATATGGATAGGGTACGGGAAAGGTTTAGGGTACGGGTTAGGGTTAGGTTACGGGTTAGTGTTAGGGTTAGGGTACGGGTTACGGTACGGGTTATTGTAGGGGTTAGGGTTAGGGTTAGTGTTATGGTAGGTTTAGTGTATGGGTTAGGGTGAGGTTTAGGGTTAGGTTACGGGTTAAGGTTAGGTTTAGGGTACGGGTGAGTGTTAGGGTTAGGGTTAGGTTACGGGTTAGGGTTAGGGTAGGGTACGGATTAGAGTTAGGGTTAGGGTTACAGTTAGGTTTAGGGTACTGGTTAGGGTTAGGGTTAGGGTTTGGGTACGCGTTAGGGTTAGGGTTAGGGTACGGGATAGGCTTAGGATTAGGGTTAGGGTACTTGTTAGGGTTAGGGTTAGGGTTAGGGTTAGGGTTATGGTACAGGTTAGGGTTAGGGTTAGTGTTAGGGTACGGCTTCGGGTAAGGGTGAGGTTAGGGTTAGGGTTAGGGTACTGGTTTGGTGAGAGATAGGGTACGGGTTAGGGGTAGGGTTAGGTTTAGTGTTAGGGTTAGGAGAGGTTTATGGTTAGGGTACGGGTAAAGGTTAGGTTTAGGGTAAGGGTTAGGGTTAGGGTACGTGTTAGGTTTAGGGTTAGGTTTATGGTACGGGTTAGTGTACTGGTTAGCGTACGGGTTAGAGTTAGGGTTAGTGTTAGGGAAAGAGTTAGGGTTGGGGTTAGGGTTAGGGTACGGGTTAGGGAACGTCTTAGGGTACGGCGTAGGGTTAGGGTTAGTGTTAGGGTTAGGGTTAGGGTAGAGTTTAGGGATGGGTTACGGGTTAAGGTTTTTGGTTAGTGTTAGGTTTAGTGTTAGGGTACGGGTTAGGGTTAGTGTTAGGTTTAGGGTTAGGGTGAGGGTACCGTTAAGTGTCAGGGGTAGCGTTAGGGTAAGGGTTAGGGTACGGGTTACGGTTAGGGTTAGGGTATGGCTTAGGGTTAGGGTTAAGGTTAGGGTACGGGTAAGGGTAAGGTTTAGGGTACCGGTTAGTGTACGGGTTAGGGTTAGGGTACGGGTTACGGTACGGGTTAGGTTACGGGTTAGTGTACGGATTAGGGTTAGGGTTAGGGTACGCGTTACGGTTAGGTTTAGAGTTAAGGTTAGATTAAGGGTTAGGGTTAGAATACGGGTTAGGGTACAGGTCAGGGTTAGGGTTAGGTTTAGGGTACGGGTTAGGGTAGGGGTTGGGGTACGGATTAGGGTTAGGGTTAGGGTTAGGGTTAGGGTTAAGTTACAGTTTAGTGTAGGGTACGGGTTAGCGTACGGTTTAGGGTTAGGGTTAGGGTACGGTTTGGGGTTAGAGTTAGGGTTAAGGTTAGTGTATGGGTTATGGTTAGTGTGAGGGTTAGGATGAGGGTACTGTTTAGGGTTTGGTTTAGGTTTAGAGTTAGGACACGGGTTAGGTTTAGGGTACTGATTACGGTTAGGGTATGGGTTAGGGTTAGGTTTAGGGTTAGGGTTACGGTACGGTTAGGGTTATGGTACGGGTTAGGGTTAGGGTACGGTTTAGGGTTAGGGTTAGGGTACTGGTTAGGGTTAGTGTTAGGATACGGATTAGGTTTAGGGTTAGGGTTAGGGTTAGGGTACGGTTTAGTTTTAGGGTTAAGGTTAGGGTTAGGGTACGGGTTAGGGTTAGTGTTAGGGTTAGGGTACAGGTTATGGTTAGGGTTAGGGTTAGGGTTAGGGTACGGGTTAGGTTTATGGTATGGGTTAGGGTTAGGGTACGGTTTAGGGTTAGGGTGAGGGTACGGGATAGGTTTAGGTTTAGGGTTAGGGTTAGGGTATGGGTTAGGGTTAGGAATAGGGTATGGGTTAGGGTACAGTTTACAGTCAGGTTTAGAGTTAGGGTACTGTTTAGGGTTAGGGTTAGGGTTAGGTTACGGGTGAGGATTAGGGTTAGGGTTAGGGTACGAGTTAATGTGAGGGTTAGGGTTAGGGTTAGGGTACGGGTTAGGGTTAGGGTTACGGTTAGGGTACGGGTTAGGGTTAGGGTTAGGGTTAGGGTTAGGGTACGGGTTAGATTTATGGTTAGGGTTTGGGTACTAGTTATGTTTAGGTTTAGGGTTAGGGTACGGGTTAGGATACGGGTTAGGTTTAGGGTTAGGGTTAGGATTAGGGTACTGGTTAGGTTTAGTGCTAGGGTTAGGGTACAGGTTATGGTTAGTGTTAGGGTTAGGGTTAGGTTACGGTTTAGGGTTAGAGTTAGGTTTAGGGTTAGGGTACTGGTTTGGTTTAGGGTTAGGGTAAGGGTACACGTTAGGGTTAGGGTTAGGGTGCGGGTGAGGTTTAGGGTTAGGGTTAGGGTACTGGTTAGGTTTAGGGTTAGGTTTAGGGTAGGGGTTAGGGTTAAGGTTAGGTTTAGGGTTAGGGTTAGTGTTAGGGTACGAATAAGGGTTACGGATAGGGAACGGGTTAGGGTACGGGTTAGGGTTAGTGTTAGTGTTAGGGTTAGGGTACGGATTAGCAATAGGGTAAGGGTTAGAGTTAGGTTTAGTGTACGGGTTAGTGTTAGGGTTAGGGAATGGGTTAGGATTAGGCTTAGGGTTGGGTACGGGTTAGGGTTTAGTTTAGGGTTAGGGTTAGGGTACTGGTTAGGGTTAGTGGTAGGGTACGTGTTAGGGTTAGAGTAAGGGTTAGGGTACGGGTTAGGGTACGGGTTAGAGTTGAGTACGGGTTAGGGTTAGGGTGAGTGTACGGGTTTGCAGGAGGGTTAGCGTTAGGGTTAGGTTACGGGTTAGGGTTAGGGCTAGGTACGTTTTAGGGTACGGGTTAGGGTACGGGTTATGGTTAGGGTACGGGTTAGGGTTAGGTTTAGGGTTATGTTATGGTTTAGGGTTAGGATTAGGGTACGGGTTAGTGTTAGGGTTGGGGTTAGGGTCCTGGTTAGGTTTAGGGTTAGGGTTAGGCTATGGGTTAGTGTTAGGGTAAGGTTTAGGGTACGGGTTAGTGTTAGGGTTAGGTTACGGGTCAGCGTTAGGGTAAGAGTTAGGGTTAGGTTTAGGGTACGGTTTAGGATTAGTGTAGGGATAGGTTTAGGGTACTGGTTTCGTTTAGGGATAGGGTTAGGGTACAGGTAAGGTTTAGGGTTAGGTTTAGGGTTAGGTTTAGGGTACAGGTTAGGGTACCGGTTAGGGTTAGGGTTAGTGTATGGCTTAGGGTACGGGTTAGGGTTAGGGTTAGGGTGCGGATTAGGATTAGGTTTAGGGTAAGGGTACGCGTTAGGGTTAGGGTTAGGGTTAGGGTACTGGTTAGGGTTAGTGTCAGGATTAAGGTAGGGGTTAGGGTTAGGGTTAGGTTTAGGGTACGGGTTAGGGTTAAGGTTAGCGTTAGTGTTAGGGTTAGTTTTAGCGTTAGTATACGGGTTAGGGTTACGGTTAGGGTACGGGTTAGAGTACGGGATAGGGTTAATGTTATGGTTAGGGTTAGGGTACGGGTTATCAATAGGGTTAGGTTTAGGGTTAGGTTTAGTGTTCGGGTTAGGGTTAGGGTTAGGGTTAGGTTTAGGGTACAGGTTAGGGTTAGGGTTAGGTTTAGATTATGGGTTAGGGTTAGGTTTAAGGTACGGGTTAGGTTTAGGGTTAGGGTTAGGTTTAGGTTACGGGTTAGGGTTTGGGTAGGGTTAGGGTACTAGTTAGGGTTGGGTTAAGGTTACGGTACGTGTTAGGGTTAGGGTTAGGGTTCAGGTTAGGTTTAGGGTTAGGGAACGTGTTATGTTTAGGGTACAGGTTAGGGTTAGGAATAGGGATACGTCAAGGGTTAGGGTTATGGTTAGGGTACGGGTTACAGTACGGGTTAGGGTTAGGATTAGTGTACTGGGTAGCGTTAGGGTCAGTGTTAGGGTATGGGTTAGGGTGAGTGTTAGGTTTAGGGTACGGGTTAGCGTTAGGGTGAGGGTTAGGTTACGGGTTAGGATTAGTGTTCGGGTTAGGGTACTGGTTAGAGTTAGGGTTAGGGTTAGGGTAAAGGTAAGGGTTAGGTTTAGGGTTAGGTTTAGGGTTAGGACACGGGTTAGGGTTAGGGTAAGTGTTAGGTTTAGGGTACGGGTTAGGTTTAGGGTTAGGGTTAGTGTTAGGGTACTGGTTAGGTTTAGAGTTAGTGTTAGGGCATGGGTTAGGGTTAAGGTTAGGGTACTGTTTAGGGTTAGGGATAGGGTTACAGTTAGGGTTAGTGTACGGGTTAGGCATAGGGTTAGGGTTAGGGTTAGATATAAGGTACGGGTTAGGGTTAGGGTACGGGATAGGGTTAGGTTTAGGGTAAGAGTACGGGTTAGGGTTAGGGTTTGGGTTCGGGTTAGGATTAGGGTACGGGTTAGGGTTAAGGTTAGGGTTAGGGTTAGGGTTAGGGTTAGGGTATGGGTTAGGGTTAGGGTTAGGGATAGGTTACGGTTGAGGGTTAGGGTTAGGGTACGGGTTACGTTACTGGTTAGGGTTAGGGTTAGGGTTAGGGTACGGGTTACTGTACGGGTTAGGCTTAGTTTTAGGGTACTGGTTAGGGTTAGGGTTAGGTTACGGATTACGGTTAGCGTTAGGGTTGGTGTACTGGTTAGGATTAGCGCTAGGTTTAGGGTTAGGGTACTGGTAAGGGTTAGGGTTACGGTTAGGGTTAGGGTACAGGTTAGGGTTAGGTTTAGGGTTAGGTTTAGGGTTAGGCTACGGATTAGGGTTTAGGTTTAGGTTTAGGTACGGGTTAGGGTGAGGGTTAGGGTTAAGGTCCGGGTTACGGTTCGGGTTAGGGTGAGGGTACTGGTTAGGTTTAGGGTTAGGATACGGGTTAGGTTTAGGGTTAGGGTACGGGTTAGGGTGAGGGTACGGGTTAGGTTCAGGGTGAGTGTACGGGTTAGTAGTAGGGTTAGGGTTAGGGTACTGGTTAGTAATAGGGTTAGGTTTAGGTTTAGTGTACGGGTTAGGGTTAGCGTTAGGGTTAGGGTACGGGTTAAAGTTAAGTTTAGGGTTAGGGTTAGGTTACTGGTTAGGGTTAAGGTTAGGATACGGGTAAGGGTTTGCGTAATGGTTAGGGTTAGTGTGCGGATTAGGGTTAGGGTACGGGTTAGGTGTAGGGTGAGTTTATGGGTTACGGTTAGGTTTAGGGTTAGGGTTAGGTTAAGGGTTTGGGTTAGGGCTGGGTATGGGTTAGCGTACGGGTCAGTGTACAGGTTAGGATTAGGGTACGGTATAGGTTTAGGAATAGGGTTAGGGTTACGTTATGGGTTAGGGTATGGGTTAGGGTTAGGATTCCTGGTTAGGTTTAGCGTAAGGGTTAGTGTTAGGGTACGGGTTATGGTTAGGGTACGGCTTAGGGTTAGGCTGAGTGTACGGGTTAGGTTTAGGGTTAGGGTTAGGGTTCGGGTTCGGGTTCGGGTTACGGTTAGGTTACGGGTTAGGGTTAGAGTTAGGGTTAGGGTACAGGTTAGGGTTAGGGTTAGGTTTAGGTTACGGGTTAGGTTTAGGGTTAGGGTACTGGTTACGTTTCAGGTTAGGGTTAGGGTTAGGGTTAGGGTAAGGTTACGTGTTAGGGTTAGGGTTAGGGTACGTTGTACTGTACGGGGTAGGGTTAGGGTACTGGTTAGGGTTAGGGTTAGGTTAAGAGTTAGGGTTAGGGTTAGGGTTAGGTTAAGAGTTAGGGTTAGGGTTAGGGTTAGGGTACAGTTTAGGATTAGGTTTAGGGTTACGATTAGGGTTCGGGTTAGGGTTAGGATTAGGGTTAGGGTTAGGATACAGGTTAGGGTTAGATTTAGGGTTAGGATCAGGTTTTGGATAGGAGTTAGTGTTAGGGTTCGGTTAGGGATATGGTACGGGTTATGGTTAGAGTTAGGGTTAGGGTACTGGTTAGGGTAGTGTTAGGATTGGGGAACGGGTTAGGGTTAGGCTTAGGGTTATTGTTAGGTTTAGCGTACGGGTTAGGAAATGGGTTATGGTTAGGGTTATGTTTAGGGTACAGGTTAGGGTATGGGTTAGGGTTAAGTTTAAGGTACGGGTAGGGAACGGGTTAGGGTTAGTGTTAGGGTACGGTTTAGGAAATGGGTTAGGGATACGGTTAGGGTACGGGTTAGGGTTAGGTTTAGGGTTAGGGTTAGGGTACTCGTTAGGGATATGTTTAGTGTGAGGGTTCGGATTAGGGTTAGGGTTAGGGTTAGGGAACGGTTTATGATTAGGGTTAGGGTTAGGGTAAGGGTACTAGTAGGCTTAGGGTTAGTGTTAGGGTTAGGGTACAGGTTAGGGATAAGGTTAGGGTTAAGGAACGGTTTAGGGTTAGTGTAAGGGTTAGGGTTAGCATACGGGTAAGGGTTAGGGTAGGGCTTAGGGTAAGTGTGAGTGTACGGGATAGGTTTAGGGTTAGGGTACGGGTTAGGGTACGGGTTAGGGTACGGGTTAACTTTAGGGTTGGGTTTAGGGTACAGGATAGGGTTAGGGTGAGGGTTAGGATATGGGTTAGGGTTAGGGTTTGGGTTAGGTTACGGGTTAGGGTTAGGGTTAGGGTACTGGTTATGGTTAGGGTTAGGGTAAAGGTTAGGGTTAGTGTTCGGGTTAGGGTTAGGGTACTGGTTAGGGTTAGTGTTAGGGTTAGGGTACAGGTTATGGTTATGGTTTGGGTTACGGTTAGGGTACGGGTTAGGGTTAGGGTTAGGTTACGGGTTAGGGTGAGTGTTAGGGTTAGGGTTAGGGTGCGGTAAAGGGTTAGGGTTAGGTTTAGGGTTAGGGTACTGGTTTGGTTTAGGGTTAGGGTTAGGGTTAGGGTACTGGTAGGGATAGGGTTAGGGTACGGGTTAGTGTTCCGGTTAGGGTTAGGATTAGGTTTAGGGTACTGGTTAGGGTTAGTGTTAGGGTTAGGGTACGGGAGAGGTTTAGGGTTAGGGTTAGGGTACGAGTTAGGTTTTGGGTTAGGGTAAGGGTACGTGTTACGGTACTGGTTAATGTTAGTGTAAGGGTTAGGTTACGGGAGAGGTTTAGATTTAGGGGACAGGTTACGGTACGGTTTAGGGATAGGGTTAGGGTACTGGTTAGGGTTAGGATTAGGGTTAGGATTATTGATAGGGTTAGGGTTAGGGTACTGGTTAGGGTTAGGGTTATGGTACAGGTTAGGGTTAGGTTTAGGGTTAGGGTTAGGCTTAGGATACGCGTTAGGGTTAGGGTTAGGGTTAGGGTTAGGGGACGGGTTAGGGTTAGGGTTAGGGTACTGGTTAAGGTTAGGGTTAGCTTTAGGGTACAGGTTAGGGTTAGGTTTAGGGTTAGGGTTAGGCTTAGGATACACGTTAGGGTTAGGGTTAGGGTTAGGGGTCGTGTTAGGGTTAGGTTTAGGGTTAGGATACAGGTTAGCGTTAGGGTTAGGGTACGGTTAGGGTTAGTGTTAGGGTTAGGGTAAGGTTACGCGTTAGGGTTAGTGTTAGTGTCCGGGTTAGGGTTAGGGTACTGGTTAGGGTTAGGGATCGCGTAGACTTAGGGTTAGGGTTAGGTTTAGGGTACGGGTTAGTGTTAAGGTTAGGGATAGCGTTAGGTTTAGGGTTAGAATTAGGTTACAGTTTAGGGTTATGGTTAGGGTACGGGTTAGGTTTAGTGTTAGGGTTAGTGTTAGGGTACGGCTTAGCAATAAGTTTAGGGTTAGGTTTAGGTTTAGTGTACGGGTTAGGGTTAGGGTTAGGGTTAGGGTTAGTGTTAGGGTACGGGTTAGGGTTAAGGTTAGGGTTAGGGTTATGGTACTGGTTAGGGTTAGGGTTAGGGTACGTGTAAGGTTTAGAAAAAGGGTTAGGGTTAGGGTACGGGTTACGGTTAGGGTGAGTATACGGGTTAGGGGTAGGGTTAGTGTTAGGGTTAGGTTACGGGTTAGGTTTAGGGCTTGGTATTGGTTAGGGTACGGGTTAGTGTTCGGTAACAGGTTAGGGTTAGGGTAAGGGTACTGTTAAGGCTTAGGGTTATGGTTAGTGTAGGGGTTAGGGTTTAGGTTAGTGTTAGGGATGGGGAATGGGTTAGGGTTAGAGTAAGGTTTAGGGTTAGGGTACGAGCTAGGGTTAGGGTACGTGTTAGGGTTAAGGTGAGTGTACGCATTAGGGGTAGGATTAGGGTTAGGGTTAGGTTACAGGTTAGGGTTAGGGCTGGGTATAGGTTAGGGTACGGGTTAGGGTTAGGGTATGACTTAGGTTTAGGGTTAGGTTTAGGGTACGGGTTAGGGTTAGGGTACAGGTTAGGGTTAGGGTTAGGGTTAGGGTCCGGGTAAGGGTCAGGGTTAGGGGACGGGATGGTGTACGGGTTAGCGATAGGTTTAGGGTTAGGGTACTGGTTAGGGTTAGGGTTTGGATTAGGGTACGGGTGAGGGTTAGGGTTAGGGTTGGGGTTAGGGTACGGGTGAGGGTTAGTGTTAGGGTTAGGTTTCGATTTAGGGTTAGGGATAGGGTACGTGTTATGGTACTGGTGAGGGTTAGGGTTAGGGTTAGGGTTAGGTTACGGGTTACGGTTAGGGTTAGAGAACGGGTTACGGTACGGGTTAGGGTTAGGTTTAGCGTACTGGTTAGGGTTAGGGTTAGGGTATGGACTAGGGTTAGCATTACGGTTAGGATACGGGTTACGATTATGGTTAGGGTTAGGGTGAGGGTACGGGTTAGGGTTAGGGTACAGGTTAGGGTTAGGTTTAGGTTTAGGGTTAGTTTAAGATACGGGTTAGGTTTAGGGTTAGAGTTAGGGTACGGGTTAGGGTTAGGGTACTGGTTAGTTTTAGGTTTAGGGTTAGGGTACGGGTTAAGGTTAGGGTTAGGGTTAGGGTACGGGTTAGGGTTAGGGTTAGGTTACGGGTTAGAATTAGGGTTAGTGTTCGTTAGTTACGATTTAGGGTTCGGGTTAGGGTTAGGGTAGTGCAGGAGAATTCTGGAGAAACAGATTGTGTTATAGAAAAGAAAAGAAAAGAAAAGAGAAAATCCTTATGTTCTTTGAGCCTCCCCCCCCCCCCCCATGGAGTTCCTCTTCCACAACCTCTTCTCATTCAACCCAATAGACAAGTATTTGGGGGGGGGGTCAGGTCCCAGACGCTGAGAGGGTGGAGGTGAAGGTGGTGCGGGGGAGGGGGGGCACACCGTCCTCTCCAGTGCCTTTGGTTCAGACCTCCTTCGTGGCCTCCCTCCCTCCCTCCCTCCCTCTCTCCCTTGAGGTTCATCGTCTTCCACAGCTCTTCCCAGAGGAGGAAAAGGAAGCTCCGAGAGGAGCAGTGACATTCCCAAAACATGCCGGTAGTCGAGGCGAGCCTCGGGCCCTGTGCTGTGTATGGGGCGGAGAGTCACCCGTGGAACTGCCGGCCCAGGACCCTCCGGTCCCGTGCTGAACAACAGGTAGAGACGGGAAACGATTGTGTTGTCTGAGACGCTTCTACCCCGGAAGGATCGCAGCGGGGACTGGACAAAAGTATCCGTTCTGCCTTCCTGGGGCGTCAGCACGGTCCAGGCAGGCCTCACCCGGGGTCAGGGTGGATGATTCCTTTCCACCCCAGAGACACGAGGATGGGCACTGTAGTCGGCTTCCAAACCACGGGCCACTGGGAAGAACAGGGTCTGGCGCTCAGCCCAGAGACACCCATCCCCTCGGGAAGTTGTGCAGGACAAGGGACTTCAGGGACCACACAGAAAAAGGTCCTAGGCTTCAAAATATCATTGGTTGGTTGGGACGCGGGGCAGAGCATTGGCAACTTCAACACATTCCAGTAGCTGAGCAACACCAGCATTTCTCTCCACTCGGAGCTTTTAGAAGATCAGTATGCCATGGAGTCGTCCGCCAACGTCCCCACTGCAGATAGAACCCAGAGGGACAGAACCTCAAATGCTGCTCGAGATCACCTACGTTGGGCCTGAGAAGAGACCAGAGCGTGGGCTGCATGGCGTTTCCTCTAAGCTGATGTAGCTTGGTCTGTTCCTGACCTAGAGAGGCGGGATCAGGGGAGAGCACCTTCTCCGGCAGGCCCCAGGGAAGCCAGTTTTTCCTAGTCTGGGTTCTTGGCTTGCCCTGATCAACTCTGGGTCCGGACTTTCACCATGAATGTGACTAGTCCTCAGCCCAGACTGGCAATTGATGTAGTCGGCCTCCCGGTTGGTTCCTCCCCGTTGGTTCCTCAGTCCGGTCCGCTGCCGCCGCCCGTCAAGGTCGTCCTCCTCCTCCTCGGGGGTGAGGGTGGGGGGTGGGGGTGGGGGTGGGGGGCGGGTGGTTGTGTGTCAGGTCCCAGACGCTGAGAGGGTGGAGGTGAAGGTGGTGCGGGGGAGGGGGGGGCACACCGTCCTCTCCAGCGCCTTTGGTTCAGACCTCCTTCGTGGCCTCCCTCCCTCCCTCCCTCCCTCCCTCCCTCCCTCCCTCCCTCCCTCCTTCCTTCCTCTTCTAAATATACAAATTAAATCCTAAAAAGAAAAAGGAAGGACACGAGAAAAAACAGTGCATCCGTTGCTGTCCTAGGAGTGCTCCCGGGGCCCTCCGCCCGTCCCCGGGCCGAGAGGCGAGATCCGAGGCGTCCTGACGGCCTCGCCGCCCGGATCTGTCCCGCTGTCGTTCGCGCCGGTTGTCGGGTGCCACCTGGCGGCCGCTTTTATAGAGCGTGTCCCCTCCGGAGGCTCGGCGGCGACAGCAAGGAACAGGCTTTGGTGGCGGTTTCCCGGGGCCGAGTTCCAGGAGGAGGGCGGCCCCGGCGCGGGCGTCCGGCTGTCGCCGGGGCATCGGCGCGCGATGCGCTCGCCGGAGATTGGACCTCCAGAGCTGCGAGGGAGTGTCGCTGTCGCCGCTGTCGCTGTTGTCGCCTCCGCCTCGCTCCCGGAGGAGGGCGTGCGGGCCGCCTGGGTGGGTCGACCAGCACCCGCCGGTGGCTCCTCCTCCGCCCGCGAGGACCGACCTGGGCCGCCTCGGGGGGAAGGGGACAGGGTGTGTCCCGCCGTCCGTCCTGTGGCTCCGGGCGATCTTCGGGCCTTCCGTGTCACGCGGTTGTCTCCCGTTGTCACGCCCTGGCGACGGGGACCGGTCCGAGCCTGGAGGGACAGCCCGTGGGTGGCGCGACAGACCCGGCTGCGGGCACGTGTGGGGGTCCCGGGCGTCGGACGCGATTTTCTCCCCGTTTTCCGAGGTCCGCTGCGGAGGTGGGTCCCGGTCGGACCGGGTGCCACGCGGGGGTGGGCCGGCCGGCCGGCCCCGGTGGCGATTCCCGGTGAGGCTGCCTCTGCCCGCGTGGCCCTCCACCTCCCCTGGCCCGTGCCGGGGTTGGGGACGGCGGTAGGCACGGGGCGGTCCTGAGGGCCGCGGGGGACGGCCTCCGCACGGTGCCTCCGGAGAACTTTGACGATTTTTCAAAGTCTCCTCTTGGAGATCACTGGCGTGGCGGCGTGGCGGCGTGGCGGCGTGGCCGTCTCCACCTCCCGCGTATCGCCCCTCCCCCCTCCCCACCCTGGGTCGACCAGATAGCCCGGGGGGCTCCGTGGGGTGGGGGTGGGGGGGGCGCCGTGGGGCAGGTTTTGGGGACAGTGGCCGTGCCACGGTCCCGGGAGGTCGCGGTGACCTGTGGCTGGTCCCCGCCAGCAGGCGCGGCTATTTTCTCGCCCGAAATGAACATTTTTTGTTGCCAGGTAGGTGCTGACACGTTGTGTTTCGGCGACAGACAGGCAGACGGAAAAGACAGTCGGTCCGTCGCTCGCCTTGGAGATGTGGGCCTCTGGGCGCGTGTGGGGTTCTGGGCTTGACCGCGCGGCCGAGCCGGTCCCTGTCCTCGCTCACTGGAGCCTGAGCCGTCCGCCTGGGCCTGCGCGCCGGCTCTCGCGCTGGACTCCAGGTGGCCCGGGTCGTGGTGTCACCCTCCGGTCTCTGGCACCCGAGGGAGGGCGGTGTGGGCAGGTGGCGGTGGGTCTTTTACCCCCGTGCGCTCCATGCCGTGGGCACCCGGCTGTTGGCCGTGACAACCCCTGTCCCGCAAGGCTCCGTGCCGCGTGTCAGGCGTCCCCCGCTGTCTCTGGGGTTGTCCGGTCGCTCCTGCCCCCTGGGGGTCGAGGGGCTGCCGGTGAGGCGGAAGCAGGTCCCCCCGGTCGCCGTCCTCGCTGGGCTTTTGCTCCTCGGGAAGCCCCCTCGGGGCCGCAGCTTGCTGCCGATCGATCGATGTGGTGATCTCGTGCTCTCCTGGGCCGGGCCTAAGCCGCGTCAGACGAGGGACGGGCATCCATGGCGGATGCGACCGCTCTTCTCGCTCTGCCCGCGGGCCCCTCCCTCCCCGGCTCCTCCACGCCCGGCCGTCGTGACGGCGGGTGCGCGGGGGGGCGCGCGCCGGGGTTGGGGGTGGTGCGGACTCCGGCCCGACCCCGCCCTCCCGCCTTCTTGCCTCGCGGCGCTGGCGGGACCGGGGTCCTCTGACGCGGCGGACACTCTCGCCGGCCTTTCCTGAAGGCCTGGGTCCGTGGCGAGCGGCCCTCCCCTCCGCGGGGAGGGCCTGCCCGACGCCGCGCTGCTCACCGCCCGGCCTGGGCGCGCTTGAGCGCGTTGCGCCCGGCCCTCCGTGGTGCCCCTGGAGCGCTCCAGGTCGCCTCAGGTGCCTGAGGCCGAGCGGTGGCGTCGTTTCCTTCCCCGTCGACTCCCCTCGGGCCGCCGCCGCCGCCGTCGGTGGCGCGTCCGAGGAGCGGGTGGCGGAAGTCGGCAAGGGAGGCGCACCCGTGCCCCTGGCGGGGGCCCGGGCGCCTCGTCTTCCTTCCCCCTCCCCTCCCCCTCGCCGCGCCGGCGGGGGTGGTGTGGGGGCGGTGTGACTCGGAGGACTTGGTGGGGACGCGTGAGCGCCCGCGGCGGGCCGAGCCAGCGCCCCGGGCGCTTGGCCAGCCCGAGGGGCTGCCCCTCTCTCCCGGCACGG
>NW_027325804.1:485000-497500 GCF_048418805.1 Vulpes vulpes
GTCGGGAAACGCTACTGGACCTGGGTGGATCCGGACCAGGCTGTGTCCCAGCTGCCCTGCGATCCCATATGCCTCACACCTGGACTCCCCGGGCGGGCGAGCCAGCTTTCTGGCCCTGCCTGCCTGAGCCTACCTCTCTATCTCTGGCATCCAACTTGCAACTTCAAGTCCCTGAGGTCGAGAGCTTCGGCTCTCTGGGTCCTGCTAGTAACCCAAACAGACAGACACCCATGCCATGCCATGCCATGCCATGCCATGCCATTCCATACCACTTGCAATCAGGCATCTGCGAAATGAATATTGAGCAAGGGAATTCTCAGCCTTGAACGTTTCTGGGCCCCGCTCCCTTGGATTTCGCACCGGCCAAATGTCCAAAGGGCTCCGAGAAACCTCAGCACACGGGCTCTGTTTCCGTCCCTCTGAACACACGTTGCCTGTCTGTCTCCCTTATAATACAGAAACGGGGACGCCTGGGTGGCTCCGTGTGGAGCATCTGCCTTAGGGGCACGTCGTGATCACAGGATCCGGGGATCCAGCCCCACATCGAGCTCCTTGCATTGGAGCCTGCTTCTCCCTCTGCCTAGGTCTCTGCCCCTTTCTCTCTCTCTCTCTCTCTCTCTCTCTCTCTCTCTCTCTCTCTCAAAATCCGGCAAAAATAAAAAGAATGAAAGAAAGAAAAAGAAAGAAAGAAAAGAAAATTCCCTACGTTCGGACTTCCACGTCACCCCATCAGAAAGATGCCTCGTGGGATGGGACCCAAGAGGTGGTCCAGAGAAATAAGGACCCGACTCCCCCCCCCCACACACACACACACACTTCCCATGAGTCCAAATCATGAAGAAGACGGGGAAAGCAGGCCAGGCAGGCAGACGCCAGAAATCCGAAGTCCACACGCACGCACGCACGGACGAGCACCAGAACCGATGCCCAACCCACTGCCTGCGCCTCCACCTCTTTCAGAGGGCTGAAAGGCAACCACGGACAAGGCCTGTTTTCCAGGAGGAAACCGACATGAAGGAACAGGCGGCGTTGGAGGCGGAAGGCTGGAAGGTTGACGGATAGAGAAAGGAAAAGAGGGACAAGAGGGACGGGTGGACACCTGGGTGGCTCAGTGGTTGGGCGGCTGCCTTCCTCTCAGGGTGTGATGCGGGGGGGGGGGGGGGGGGGGGGGGGGGGGGAGGTGGAAGGGATACCCTGGGGTCCTGTGCCCGCATCCGGTTCCCTGCCTGCGGGGAGCCTGCTTCTCCCTCTGCCTGTGTCTCTGTCTGCCTCTCTCTGTGTCTCTCAGGAGTAAATAAAGAAATCCTTAAAAAAAAAAAAAAAAAGGAAAAAAATAAAAACCTTTAAATCTGTCTCAGTCCGCCTCTCTCTGTGTCTCTCAGGAGTAAATAAAGAAATCCTTAAAAAAAAAAAAAAAGGAAAAAAATAAAAACCTTTAAATCTGTCTCAGTCCTGGCGGGGGCGGGGACTGCCTTGCCGCCTCTGCGCCTCCGCCTCCCCCGCGGCCCCCGCACCCCCCCCCCCGTTTCTGCAACACTCCTGTGGATGGAGTGGTCAACTCCTCTGCCATCATCCCGGGTGCCTCCAACGCCATCGCCGCCCCCCCTCCTCATCCCGCCGCCCCCCTGTAAGGAGCAAAAATCACCCGAGCCATTGGGCCACCACGGGAGCCTGACAGTGGGAGTGGGGAACACATAGATTGAGTTTTTAGAGGACGCGGGGCGGCGGGGGGGGGGGGGGCGGCTGGGGCGACATCTACGCCTTTGGAGCCAATGCATGGTTGTTGGTTTCCTTTATTTTTTGGAGGGGGGGTGCGGTGGAGTTTGAAGATATTTCTTTATTAGGATGCTCACCAGAATGACAGGCTGGCACTGTCCGTCTGATGTGATAAAGGATACATACATCTGATCCGATTCTGGCAGGAAACAGGCGTAAGGCCTCTCAGACCTGGTACCGAGCGTCCGTGAAAGACGACTCCATTCACCAGAGAGCATGTTTCCTTGATTCCGAGGTCTCTGCTGTAGCTTCCGGTCACGTCTCCGTGACTTGCTCAGACTTCATTCCGGCATCATCAGTGGACCCTCTCTTTCTTTCTTTTTCTTTTCTTTCTTTCTTTCTTTCTTTCTTTCTTTCTTTCTTTCTTTTTCTTTTCTTTTTTTTTCCCTAGCCACTTCTCAACTCCTTACGTCAGCTGCCGCCTGTCTGACTCACCCAGGTAGCCTCGAATTCTGCAGCACATCTCTTTGGTACGCTGCTGCCCTGCCACCCTCAGGGGCATGGGTTGGGATTTGGGGGGGGAAGGGGAACGACGTCACGTTACCGAAGCAGACGGCAGGAGCGTATTGGCAAATGACACTAGGACACCCGGACACCCCGCAGGCCCGCCCGCCCGAGGGCCTGCTTGGAGCGCACGAACACACCCGTAGGGCACGTTCTTCTCTTCACGTGGCGCGGCGCGGCAGGCAGCGGAAGGTGTGGGATGACCTCCAGGGGCTCGGCGTCTGCAGCCAGCCATCAGGATGAACTCAGGGATGCCTCCGTGGAGGGTTTTGGTGGCTCCGTGAGCTCCTTTCCGAAGCTGCTTGTAGTTACAGGACTGCTGAACAAGCGTCCAGGAGTTTCTTGGTGAGGTGGGCATCTGCCACGGGGTAGGCCTTCGGATTGACATCGGCCTCAGTCATCTCTGCGTATCCGCGGTCCCTGTGGGTTTCCTGTAAAAAGACGTGTCCTGGGAGCTATCACCGTCACACTTCATACGGATGACCAGCTTTGCCCCCACCCACCCCCACCCCCACCCCCGCCGCCGTTGGGGTTGGGGTGGGCGGTGGGATGCGCTGTGCTCCCGTCACAGTTTGTGGGCCCTGGAATGGTGGTGATCGAGATACACCCCTCCGCCACCTCATTACAAAGAAACAAGACACTGTGGTGTCTTGTTAGACCCCACAGGCACAGCAAAGAAAAGGAGAACTACTTATCCCCTTGTTCCACCGGGACCGACCCGGATGGATGCCCGAGGGTCCAGGCCCCGAGGGACGGGCGTACTCAACTTTTGCTGTGAACTCAACGGATTAGTTAAGTTGTGCCTCTGAGGATTTGTCCACGGAAACTACTCCAAATGATCGATTTTGTCTGTCTCGTGTACTTTTCCTTGTTACGAGCAAGCAGGTAAAAGAAAGAAAGAAAGAAAGAAAGAAAGAAAGAAAGAAAGAAAGAAAGAAAGAAAGAAAGAAAGAAAAAGATGAAAAAAGGTCTATAGGTTAAACTTTTACAATACCTTCCCAAATCTTTGGTGACCTGGAACTTTGAAGGTGTAACTAGCTTAATTGATAAATTGGGTTCAGTTCACCGGATACCTGGCGTCTGTCTTTCCAACAGAAGGTAAAATACTAGAGTGTGAGTCAATGAGACACCCAAGGTGGTTTTTTTTGTTTGGTGGTGTTGTGTTTTCCTCCTCCACCCCTTGCCCTTTTCTTCCTTCCCCCCCTCCCCCCCACCTCAGTTTTTGTGTTTCTCTTTTGTCTGATTCAGGAAACCTGCCGATACCTGGGTGTGTTAGTAAACGTGTTTCAGGTTTGTTTGCTTCTTTTTTCCTTCCTCTTTTTTTTAAATTTTAATTCACAATTCATGAGACATACATACACACACACACACACACACACAGGCAGAGACACAGGCAGAGGGAGAAGCGGGCTCCCTGCAGGAACCCCCGATGTAGGACTCGATCCCGGGACTCCAGGATCACGCCCTGGGCCGAAGGCAGGTGCTAAACCGCTGAGCCACCCAGGGATCCCCTGTTTCGTGCTTCCTTAACAATTGTATCATACAGGGCAGCCCGTGTGGCTCAGCGTTTTAGTGCCACCTTCAGCCCAGGGCGTGATCCTGGAGTCCCGGGATCGAGTCCCACGTCAAGCTCCCTGCATTGGAGCCTGCTTCTCCCTCTGTCTTTGCCTCTCTCTCTCTCTCTCTCTCTCTCTCTCACACACACACACACACACACACACACACACACACACTAAATCTTAAAAAAAAAAAAAATTTGTGTCCTACATGTTAGGTTTTTACAAAATGAACAGCGGAGAAATAACAGAAAACCAGCAGAGCCAGGCAGTAGGTTCGAGAGTGCTTTAATGGGGAGCGCTCCTGGGCGAGGTTCCATGACTCGGAGAGGTGGCCAGAGACAGGGAAGTCGCGCGGGGTTGGGGACTGTGGGGGTTTTTAAGCCTTCTTGGTTCCGGCTCTGGATCCGGGTGGGTCCCTTGCCAAATTAGACAAGGGAACACTGTGCCCTTAGGTGATTGGCTGGGGGGGTGGGGTGGGGTAGTATCGGGGGAGGGGGTGGGGGTGGTTCCTGGCTGGAAAGTCCTGGATGGAAAGTTTCGGTTTCCCATCTAGGCTTCGACTTACTGGAGATGATGTGGTGGTCAGGGCTGCTGCTTTGACGGGAAGATCAGCCATTTTGACCCAGTTTGAGATGTCCGCCATTTTGGGTGCCCCTGTCTCTCAGCCAGCCCAACAATACATACGCATACACACACACACACACACACACACACACACACACACACACACACGTGTTTCTAAAAACTATCACATGTATTCATCCATTTGACAATCTAAGGATTTCTGGTATGATAGGCAATGTGCCCGTGGTTCCTACTGGCTTTTCACCAGAGACTGAGGTTTCTAGGAGTTAACAGTCTGCCGCCTGGGTGGCTCAGTGGTTGAGGGGTTGAGCATCGGCCTTTGGGTCAGGGCCCAATTCTGGGGCGGCGGGGGGGGGGGGGGGGGGGAGTGTCCGAGTCCGGACCCATTTCCACATCTGGCTCCCTGTGGGGAGCCTGCTTCTGCCTATGTCTCTGTCTCTGTCTCTCTCTCTCCCTTCCCCCTTCACAAAGTGCTCTCTCTCTCTCTCTCTCTCTCTCTCTCTCTCTCCTCTCTCCTCGCTCCTCGCTCCTCGCTCAAAAAGTGTAAAATAAGTACAATTTTTAAAAATCTGCCACATGGAATCGAGACTACTGGTTAACGACAAGGAAAACAACCTCTGTGTGTGAGATAGTAGGAGACATGTAGAAAATGCGGGTGGTGGTGGTGGTGGTGGTGGTGGTTAAAGAAAATGAATCTGTCCTGAAATGACTCTGGCTTTTTTTTTTTTTTTTTTTTTTTTTTTAAGATTTTATTTACTTATTCATGAGATGAGAGACACAGGGACAGGCAGACACAAGGGAAGCAGGCTCCATGCGAGGACCCTGATATGGGACTCAGTCCCAGGAGTCTGGGATCACGTCCTGAGCCCAAGCCAGACGATCAAAGGCTGAGGCACACGGGCGTCCCAAAGCCCAGCTATTTAGAGAAAGAACACTTAAGACTCACGGAACGGGGGATCCCTGGGTGGCGCAGCGGTTTGGCGCCTGCCTTTGGCCCAGGGCGCGATCCTGGAGGCCCGGGATCGGAATCCCACGTCGGGCTCCTAGTGCATGGAGCCTGCTTCTCCCTCTGCCTGTGTCTCTGCCTCTCTCTCTCTCTCTCTCTCTGTATGACTATCAAAAATAAATAATTAAAAAAAAAAAAAAAGACTGACGGAACGGAAAAAGAAATTATAGAAGGGATTTCTGAAGGAGATTTTTGAGATTTGTTTTTGGTTTTCTTTTCTTTTTTTTTTTTTTGTGGATTTTACTTATGTATTCATGGGAGAGAGAGAGAGAGAGACAGAGAGAGAAAGAGAGAGACAGAGACAGACAAAGAGAGACAGAGACAGACAGAGAGATAGAGAGAGACAGAGAGAGAGAGAGAGAGAGAGAGAAAGGAAGAGAGACAGACAGAGAGAAGGGGAGAGAGACACAGAGAGAGACAGGCAGAGAAAAGAGAGGCAGAGAGATAAAGAGAGACAGACAGAGAGAGACAGAGAGATAAAGAGAGACAGAGACGGAGAAAGCGAGACAGAGACAGAGAAAGAGAGAGAGACAGGGAGAGAGAGAGACAGGGAGAGAGAGAGAGAGAGAGAGAGAGAGAGAGAGAGAGAGAGAGACACAGGCAGGGGAAGAAGTAGGCTCCACTGGGGAGCCCGATGCGGGTCTGGATCCCAGGACCCCTGGGATCAGGCCCTGAGCCAAAGGCAGACCTTCCACCACCGCTGAGCCACCCAAGGCGTCCCAGAAGCAGACTCTTTGAAAAGTAATTGTAGGCGTGGTCAGGACGGACTGAGATTGGGAGAAGTGGGTTTTACTAGTATACTGGTGTACAACTGAGATTTGGCTCTTCTCTCTGCTAAAATGACGAGATTCTCTTGCATTGGTAGTCTACTCTTGATAAGAGTGTGAACAGAGAAGAAAAGACAAAGACAATGTGCTTTTTTGTTTGTTTGTTTGTTTGTTTGGCTTGGCTTGGTTTGGTTTGGTTTGGTTTGGTTGGGGTTTTTTTGTTTGTTTGTTTTTGGGTGTGTGTGTGTGTGTGTGTGTGTGTGTGTGTGTGTGTGTTTCTCCCTTTACCTGCCCAGAACAGCAAGGTTTTTAGATTCCTTTTTTTTTTTTTTTTTTTTTTTTTTTTTTTGGTGGTTGTTGTTGTTGTTTAACTTTTTCTGTTATTTACTTATTTATTTTATTTTTTGGATTCGTTTTTATCCGGTCTTCCCCTACGTAAGAGTGAACACTTCTCCACGTTAAAGGAGCTTCATTTTGGGGGACAACTCTAAGAGCACCTGTAGAATCTCCTAGGGGCCACCTTGGCGAAAGAGACAATGAAGATTTCCGTTTTGTTATGATCCGTGATCCTTTGTAGGCATGTGCCTTGAAAACTTCTGAGATGTTTTTGGTTGGCTGGTTGGCTGCCTGGCTGTCTGTCTACTGGTTCCTTCATCCGTTCGTGGATTCTCAGCGGATCCCAGAATGCCAAACCCTAAATAGAGTCTCTTGACTACTATAGGTCGTTTACCTGTTATGGGAAGGACCGTGAGAAGCACTGTCAGACAAAGAATCATAAGCCCTCTTAGATTATATTGCGTGGGTGAATGCTGCCGGTGTTCCAAACACGAAATGAAATTCCTAAACTTGTAACGTGTCCTGGTAGAGTGCCATCACTCCACATTCGAACTGGTTAAATGCTCTGCGTGCGTGCCTGCGTGTGTTGTGTGTGAGTGTGTGTGTGTGTGTGTATGTGTGTGTGTGTGACAGAAACTGGTCGGATTTTCCTCTCGACTGCATTATAATGAATTCTCATCGGGTCTTTAGGCACGTCCGTCCGTGGGTGACCTCCCTGTCACGTGCAGGTGTTGTTCGGAAGGTCTTGCAACGATACGGTCCGCCTTTCAGAAGATTCGCGGAAAGCACTCTGGACGGATCCCGGTGTCTGGTCATCCTGAGATCGTCCAACTACATACAGTAGGAGTTGCCGGAACTAATGAAAAAGCTGCATGGAAGCCGAACAGAAAGGAACAACGTGGAACTGAATGAGTTCCACGAAACCCTGAACAGAGTTCAGAAACTCTCAGTGAGTCATCTTCCTTTTTTTTTTTTTGGCGATTGTTAAATCCTCTTCAGAAGGTCGGTGGGAATCCGTTCTCATTGTAACCAGACGCCGTTGGAAGGATCCCCTGTATCACCAAGGCCTTCCCTGAGTAGAATGGCGTCTGTTTCTCTTTCTTTCGACCTCCCCCAGTCCCCACGCCGCCCTCCCCTCCTCCCTCCCCTCCCCCCTCCCCTCCCCTCCCCTCTCCCCCCCCCGCCCCCCCCCCCCTCCGGGGTCCATTTGTCAAAGTGATCTCTACTCCCAAGGTAGGGCTCGCACTCAGGACCTGGAGGTCAAGAGCCGTGCTCTCTACTGACCGAGCGGGCCACGGGCCCCTGGAATCGCATCCTAAGACTCAGATAGGATCAGACAGCCTGGAGACACTCAGATCCACTTCTCCTCGGGGAGCCAGCCGAGCCCCTCGGAAACCCTGAGCCTGATACCTTCCTTCCAGAGGTCGCCACGGCCTCACTGGGCGAGTCAAGAGTGCCACCTCCTGGCGGACGAAACCGAGAGTCAGCTGCTTAACCTCAGCGAGCCTCCCAGGTTGCCCCTCCAAGGTGCTTGGAAATGCTGAGGCTCAACAACACCGGAACCACAACAACCGGAAGAACAGAAAAGAAGAGCCAAAGGGATGCTGAAGTTCTTCCTTCTGGCCTTGCCTTTACAGGCGTGTGCCGTCTGCGACCACGCCTGTCTCCGAGGACAGGAAGAAAAGAGTCCAGATGGCTGAACCGGGGTTCTGCACTCTGCGGACCACAGGAACCCCCTCCAGCCTGACCCAGGAACTCCCTTACTCTGAGCCAGGGACAGGGGGTCTTGTTTTGTGTTTCGGTTGTGGTCCAAAAGACAGGCGTCACCTACGGTGGAACCTTGTAACCCTTTCTAAGCCTAGAGTCGCTCAGCGGCATTACATACCTTCACACATCCTCCTCGCCAAGTTATCTGTCCATTCCATTTTTTAACTCTCTTTTTTTTAATTTTTAAAATTTTATTTATTTATTTATCTATTTATTTATCTATTTATTTATTTATTCATTCATTTATTATTCATTCATTCATTCATTCATTCATTATTTTTAAGGATTTTTTTTTTAGTCAGGGAGAGAGAGAGAGAGAGAGAGAGAGAGAGAGAGAGAGAGGCAGAGAGAGAGAGAGAGAGGCAGAGAGGCAGAGACACAGACAGAGGGAGAAGCAGGCTCTATGCAGGGAGCCCGATGTGGGACTGGATCCCGGGTCTCCAGGATCACACCACAGGCTGCAGGCGGCGCCAAACCGCTGCGCCACCCAGGGATCCCTTAAGTTTAATTTCTTAAACTGTATTGATCGGGCATGGGATCTCTGCCTCTCTCTCTCTCTCTCTCTCTCTCTCTCTCTCTCTCTCGAATAAATAAATACATACATACATACATACATACATACATACATACATAAAATCTTTAACAAATAAATGAATAAATAAACTGTATTTATTCAAGGGAGACACACAGAAGGAGGCCGGGAGGCAGGCAGAGGGAGAAGCAGGCTCCACGCGGGGAGCCCGGTGCGGTGCTGGATCCCCAAAACGCTGTGATGATGCCGGGAGCCGAGTGGAAGGCAGCCGCTCAAACGCGGGTATGCCACCCGGGCACACCTCGTCCGCACCTCTTCCTTCCCACCGCCACCCACGGTCTTGCGCGTTCGTTCATCTGGTTCCCACACACAGGACCTCGTGCTCCAGGTCTATCCCTAGACACACCCTAGGATCCCCAACTAGGGAATAGGTTCAGATGGGACCGATGCTCATGGGACCGTGCTCCTGTTTGAGGACTGTCCTCGGTTGCTGTAGCGGTGGCGGCGAGACAAAGGGTCTCTCTCCACACACCGCACAGGGTGTCGCGTCACGTCGTGGGGAGATGACGCGGGAAGGACGGGTTTCGGTTGGCGGACATTTCTACATCCCATCTGGGAACCGCTCCCACCCCCCCCCCACCCTCCGGTGTCCCGGATCTGTAGGAGTGAGGGCAGCAGGAAGCCTCCCATGGATGATATTTGCAAGTGCGCCCTTGCCTGGGGCCGGAGCCTGGGCCGGAACCGGAACCGGACATGGAACCGGTGCAGCCTGGGTGGTTCGGAAGGCAGGCGCCTGCGGGACCGACCGGTGGCCAGCGTGTGGGGGTGGGCGCGTGGGCGGGTGGGGGGCATGCCCCGAGTGGGGCAGATGTCCCCATCCCAAGGAGGCGGAGGAGGAAAGCCACCCCAAGGCCCCTCTTTGGCGCCCCGTCCTGCCGTCCTGTGTCAGGAAACGCTACTGACCCGGGCGGATCCGGACCAGGCTGCGACCCAGCTGCCCTGCGATCCCACATTCCTCACACCTGGACTCACCGGTGTGGCGCCTGCCTTTCCGGCTCTGCCTGCCTGCCTGCCTGCCTGCCTGCCTCCCTAACTATCTCTGCATCCAACTGGCGACTTTCAGTCCGTGAGGTTGGGGGCTTCGACTCTCTGGGTCTTGGCTAGAACCCAAACAGAGAAAGACGTTTGCCATACGATAGGTAGATACCACTTTCAATTAAGCGTCTGTGAAATGATTATGGAGGAAGGAAATTCTCAGCCTTGAACGTTTCTGGGCCCTGCTCCAGTGGCTTTCACACTGACCCAGGGCCAAACGGCTCACAGAAAACTCAGCACTAGTTGGGCTCTATTTCCGTGCCACTGAATGCACGTTGCCTGTCTGCCTCCCCTGAAAAGTCAAGCAACGGGGACGCCTGGGTAGCTCCGTGTTCAGCATCTGCCTTGGGGTCAGGTCATCATCCTGGGGTCCTGGGGCCCCGGCTCCCACTTGGGGCTCCCCGCGGGGAGCCTGCTTCTCTCTGCAGTCTGTCAATGCCTGTCTCTGTGTGTCTCTCATGGATAAATAAAGAACACCTCTAAAACAGGAAAGAATGAATGATTCATTAAAAGGACTGACTGACTGACTGACTGACTGAACTGATCGGCTGACCGACTGACCGGCTGAATGAATGTATACATAAGCAAGCCAGGAAGCAAGCAAGCAAGCAAGCAAGCAAGCAAATGAACAAATGAAATCGATGAAGGGGTGCGTGACTGCTGGCTGGCACTGTCGGGGGAGTGTGGGACTCTATATTTCTCGGTTGCGAGGATGAGCCCTAACCTGGGTGTAAACATCGCATACACCTAAAATCTTCTGGAAAAAAAAAAAATTAAAAGAAAAAAAGAAAAAGAAAAAGGTGGGCAGCCCGGGTGGCTCGGCGGTTGAGCGCCGCCTTCAGCCCGGGGCCTGATCCTGGAGGCCCGGCATCAGAGTCCCACGTCGGGTTCCAAGCATGGAGCCTGCTTCTCCCTCTGCCTGTGTGTCCGACTCTCTCACTCACTGTGTCTCAGGAGAAAATAAACAGAATCTTTACAAAAAGGAAAAAAAAAAAGTTGTGTTGTTTTGTTTTGTTTTGTTTTGTTTCGATCGGATCGATCGATCACTAAAAGGCAACCTGCCAAAACTGACGATGAGAAAACGGAAGAAAACCTTCCTGGTTCCCACAGAGTTCAAGCCCTACAGCCTTGCCCGTACCAAGATCAGAGAATAAACTGTCCACTCTCTACGGCGTCCCTCCTCCCGAGGACGCCCCAGCTCCTTATGGAGCATGCACACGCACGTGCACGCGCACGCAGAAAAGCGGGGCGAACCGAACCAGACCCTAGAGAACCCTGCAGCGAAGGTTGAGCACACGAGACACACACACACGCACACACACACACACACACACACACACACCCCCCGCCAGCCACAGGAAACTCTGGCAGGCTACCCCTGGGCTGCTTAGGGGGCCTATACTTACTTGCAAGTGCTCACTGACCTGGGACACGTGGAAGGGGAACCTGAGGCTCAGATGGCCCAAACCGGGTGAATGGGGTGCTTTGCTCATGCCTGAATGCTATGCTCTCCACGATTAGAGAAAGCTGGCAATGAGGCCAGCCCAGGGACCAGAACCTAACCTAAAAATCCCTCTGGCTCCATCAGTAATGTCCCGACTGTTGGTGAGGAACCAGTGCTCGGCTGGCTCGGGGAGACAGACGCTCTGGTCTTCTTCGGGTTGGGTTGTTGCTGCGGCTTTGGGTATCTTTGCAGGAAACCGGCCTCTTCTCTTTCGAAATGGAAACCAAAGGATGGATGGGGTCCGGACGCGGTCACGCTCGCTGGCCACTGGAGTTGTTGTCACCCAGCCAGCGGGGAGATCGGAACATCGGGTCTTTCGTGACCTCTCCACAGATAGGAGTGAGACCAAGGCTATATACTTTGTTGGCATCTCGTCTGTGTCTACGTGTCCCTATGGGTTCTACGAGGGAGAGGTTTCCTCTACCTCCGGATGCTATATTGCTGACATCCCTTTGTAAAGGAACTGTAGCTTAGGAGTTCAAAGGCCGGCGCGGGTAAAAATCGGGAACAGGACAGCTCGGAGAGATAAGGACGAGTGACAATATTTCACAAGTTCCCACGATCTGGGATGAAGTTCTGTTCGTTCGTTCGTTCGTTCGTTCGTCCGTCCATCCGTCTGTCCGTCCGTCCGTTCGTTCATCCGTCCGTCCGTCCGTCCGTCCGTCCGTTCGTTCGTTCGTTCGGGACCCCCGGTTTCTCAGCGGTTAAGCGTCTGCCTTCATCTCAGGGCCCGATCATGCCGGTCCGGGATCCTTTCCTGCATCTGTCTCCTTGCGGGGACCTGCTTCTGCCCATGTCTCTGTCTCTGTCTCTGTCTCTCTCTCTCACACGGGAATAAAGAAACAAAATAGTTTAAAAAAGGAAAGATGCTCGGTAGGTCTCGCACTCTCTCCCTCTCCCTCCTCCTCCTCCCCCTTCCCCACTTCACACAGTGCTCTCTCTCTGAAAGAAAGCTAATATATTACAATTTTGCAAAAGCCTGCCAATGGAATGGAGACTACTGGAGAACGATAAGGAAAACAACTCCGTGTGTGACAAGTAGGAGACGTGTAGGAAACGTACAAGGCGT
>NW_027325804.1:502500-507500 GCF_048418805.1 Vulpes vulpes
GGGTGGTGGGGCATGCTCACGTTGGCTCCTGCAAACTCCATTCATTCTGGGAATGTTCTATTGTTTCTGCTGAGTTGCCAGTTGCTGCGATGAGCCAAGCTATACTCCTTCCGTTGCCTAGTTCTTAAAAAGGCCGAGTCTCCGGTTTTCTCGGTGAATGGACTGACCCACACCTTCCCATCCCGCCGGACCCCTTCTGCAAATACTTGCACTCAAAGGGTTCTTTCACTTCGTCCAGAAAACAAACATCAGCCACCCACACCCACCCCATTGCCACAGATACGCAACCCACACAACAAAACTCCAGCTGGCCTCCTTCTGCCTCCATGTACTTTAGAGAGTCACTGTCTTAGACATGCCTTAGGCTCAAGGACTTGATGCTGTCTCCCTTTCTGTGGCACGGTCCCATCCCCCGTTAGGCCCAAAGTAGAATTGAATTGCATGACCACACTGCTACACTGCTCGCGGGAGCTGGAGAAGATATGCTAACGTGACTGACCTGATGGGAGCACTGTCCATTTGAAAGGACCTACAGGCCGAGGCGTCTACAAACATGCTCCCTGGAAGTCTTTGGCATTCACATGCCTCTGATGAAATCATTGCTCTGGAAACTCCAGCATCTATAGCCGATCTTGTTGTCCATGGTCTTCTGACCATTACTCGTCCTCTGTTCGCCTGACATTCTGCCCAATTGTCCACGGAGAAATTAGACCCCATCCCGTGAGAGCCGAATCCGATTCCTCTGCTCACCCCCACGACAGACAGAGAAGAATATGCACAGGTCTGTGCCCGCCCATCTTCTCTTTCTCTGCCACGCCACGCCACGCCACGCCACGCCAGGCCACGCCAGGCCACGGCAGAAGAAAATGTGGCCCGCCCTCCCTTCTCCTGTCAAAAGTCAAATCTGAGATATGACTTGGATACGAAGGAAACCAGATTACTGTTTTGAATCATAGACACATTGATTGATTGAAGATTTTATTTAGGTAGTCATGAGACGCGCGCGCGCGCGCACGCACGCACACGCACGCACGCACGCACGGACGGACGCACGGACGGACGCACGCACGCAGGCACGCACGCACGGACGCACGCAGAGGCAGAGACGCAGGCAGAGGGAGAAGGAGACTCCATCCATGCAGGGAGCCCGCTGTGGGACTCGACTCCAGGACCCCGGGATCACGCCCTGGGCCAAAGGCAGGCGCTCAGCCGCTGAGCCACCCCGGCCTCCCTACCTGGAGACACTTTGATAGAGTAGCAGCAGCAGCAAAGAAACACAGGCACACCGCCGCTCCCCCCACCCCCCCAGGTGAAAGAAGGTCCTGCTGACTCCCCTCCTTTTCCTCTGAGAAGAGAAGCACACCCCCTCTCCTGCCCCTGGAAGGTGCCTTGGAGGGGAGCGCCAGGAGGGGAGTGAATGACATTCTTCTCTTCAAGGACAGGAAGTGGAGCATGAGCAGGAGAATTCTGGAGAAACAGATTGTGTTATAGAAAAGAAAAGAAAGAAAAGAAAAGAAAAGAGAAAATCCTTATGTTCTTTGAGCCTCCCCCCCCCCCCCCATGGAGTTCCTCTTCCACAACCTCTTCTCATTCAACCCAATAGACAAGTATTTGGGGGGGGGGGGGGTCAGGTCCCAGACGCTGAGAGGGTGGAGGTGAAGGTGGTGCGGGGGAGGGGGGGGCACACCGTCCTCTCCAGCGCCTTTGGTTCAGACCTCCTTCGTGGCCTCCCTCCCTCCCTCCCTCCCTCCCTCCCTCCTTCCTTCCTCTTCTAAATATACAAATTAAATCCTAAAAAGAAAAAGGAAGGACACGAGAAAAAACAGTGCATCCGTTGCTGTCCTAGGAGTGCTCCCGGGGCCCTCCGCCCGTCCCCGGGCCGAGAGGCGAGATCCGAGGCGTCCTGACGGCCTCGCCGCCCGGATCTGTCCCGCTGTCGTTCGCGCCGGTTGTCGGGTGCCACCTGGCGGCCGCTTTTATAGAGCGTGTCCCCTCCGGAGGCTCGGCGGCGACAGCAAGGAACAGGCTTTGGTGGCGGTTTCCCGGGGCCGAGTTCCAGGAGGAGGGCGGCCCCGGCGCGGGCGTCCGGCTGTCGCCGGGGCATCGGCGCGCGATGCGCTCGCCGGAGATTGGACCTCCAGAGCTGCGAGGGAGTGTCGCTGTCGCCGCTGTCGCTGTTGTCGCCTCCGCCTCGCTCCCGGAGGAGGGCGTGCGGGCCGCCTGGGTGGGTCGACCAGCACCCGCCGGTGGCTCCTCCTCCGCCCGCGAGGACCGACCTGGGCCGCCTCGGGGGGAAGGGGACAGGGTGTGTCCCGCCGTCCGTCCTGTGGCTCCGGGCGATCTTCGGGCCTTCCGTGTCACGCGGTTGTCTCCCGTTGTCACGCCCTGGCGACGGGGACCGGTCCGAGCCTGGAGGGACAGCCCGTGGGTGGCGCGACAGACCCGGCTGCGGGCACGTGTGGGGGTCCCGGGCGTCGGACGCGATTTTCTCCCCGTTTTCCGAGGTCCGCTGCGGAGGTGGGTCCCGGTCGGACCGGGTGCCACGCGGGGGTGGGCCGGCCGGCCGGCCCCGGTGGCGATTCCCGGTGAGGCTGCCTCTGCCCGCGTGGCCCTCCACCTCCCCTGGCCCGTGCCGGGGTTGGGGACGGCGGTAGGCACGGGGCGGTCCTGAGGGCCGCGGGGGACGGCCTCCGCACGGTGCCTCCGGAGAACTTTGACGATTTTTCAAAGTCTCCTCTTGGAGATCACTGGCGTGGCGGCGTGGCGGCGTGGCGGCGTGGCCGTCTCCACCTCCCGCGTATCGCCCCTCCCCCCTCCCCACCCTGGGTCGACCAGATAGCCCGGGGGGCTCCGTGGGGTGGGGGTGGGGGGGCGCCGTGGGGCAGGTTTTGGGGACAGTGGCCGTGCCACGGTCCCGGGAGGTCGCGGTGACCTGTGGCTGGTCCCCGCCAGCAGGCGCGGCTATTTTCTCGCCCGAAATGAACATTTTTTGTTGCCAGGTAGGTGCTGACACGTTGTGTTTCGGCGACAGACAGGCAGACGGAAAAGACAGTCGGTCCGTCGCTCGCCTTGGAGATGTGGGCCTCTGGGCGCGTGTGGGGTTCTGGGCTTGACCGCGCGGCCGAGCCGGTCCCTGTCCTCGCTCACTGGAGCCTGAGCCGTCCGCCTGGGCCTGCGCGCCGGCTCTCGCGCTGGACTCCAGGTGGCCCGGGTCGTGGTGTCACCCTCCGGTCTCTGGCACCCGAGGGAGGGCGGTGTGGGCAGGTGGCGGTGGGTCTTTTACCCCCGTGCGCTCCATGCCGTGGGCACCCGGCTGTTGGCCGTGACAACCCCTGTCCCGCAAGGCTCCGTGCCGCGTGTCAGGCGTCCCCCGCTGTCTCTGGGGTTGTCCGGTCGCTCCTGCCCCCTGGGGGTCGAGGGGCTGCCGGTGAGGCGGAAGCAGGTCCCCCCGGTCGCCGTCCTCGCTGGGCTTTTGCTCCTCGGGAAGCCCCCTCGGGGCCGCAGCTTGCTGCCGATCGATCGATGTGGTGATCTCGTGCTCTCCTGGGCCGGGCCTAAGCCGCGTCAGACGAGGGACGGGCATCCATGGCGGATGCGACCGCTCTTCTCGCTCTGCCCGCGGGCCCCTCCCTCCCCGGCTCCTCCACGCCCGGCCGTCGTGACGGCGGGTGCGCGGGGGGGCGCGCGCCGGGGTTGGGGGTGGTGCGGACTCCGGCCCGACCCCGCCCTCCCGCCTTCTTGCCTCGCGGCGCTGGCGGGACCGGGGTCCTCTGACGCGGCGGACACTCTCGCCGGCCTTTCCTGAAGGCCTGGGTCCGTGGCGAGCGGCCCTCCCCTCCGCGGGGAGGGCCTGCCCGACGCCGCGCTGCTCACCGCCCGGCCTGGGCGCGCTTGAGCGCGTTGCGCCCGGCCCTCCGTGGTGCCCCTGGAGCGCTCCAGGTCGCCTCAGGTGCCTGAGGCCGAGCGGTGGCGTCGTTTCCTTCCCCGTCGACTCCCCTCGGGCCGCCGCCGCCGCCGTCGGTGGCGCGTCCGAGGAGCGGGTGGCGGAAGTCGGCAAGGGAGGCGCACCCGTGCCCCTGGCGGGGGCCCGGGCGCCTCGTCTTCCTTCCCCCTCCCCTCCCCCTCGCCGCGCCGGCGGGGGTGGTGTGGGGGCGGTGTGACTCGGAGGACTTGGTGGGGACGCGTGAGCGCCCGCGGCGGGCCGAGCCAGCGCCCCGGGCGCTTGGCCAGCCCGAGGGGCTGCCCCTCTCTCCCGGCACGGGTCGTGCCCCCGTCTCCGTTCCTCGGTCTCGCCCGCCTCGCGGGAGGCGGGGAGCTCTCCCCTCTGGGCGGTGACGTGGCCGCGCCGTGCTCGGGCGAGGTGGAGGGTGGTGTCCTCGAGGTTGGCACGGGCCGCGAGCGCTCGGGGTTGCCCTGTGCCTGTCCCTTGCCGGAGACCTGCGCCCGCCCCGCGAGCCCTGTCGGCCCCGGAGCGCCGTTTGGTGGGGCCCGTTTGGGGGGACGAAGGGGGGGGCGATGCGCCCTCGGTGAGAAAGCCTTCTCTAGCGATCCGAGAGGGTGCCTTGGGGTACCGGAGCCCCCAGCCGCTGCCCCTCCTCTGCGCGTGTAGTGTGGCCACCGACGCGGGGTTGACTACCGTCGCGACGTGTTTGGGCAGAGCGCCGCTCTTTGCCTACCGCGGCCTGCGCCTCCCCCCTCCGAGATGGGGGAGGATACCGTCGGGCCGGGCCGGCGTCCGGTGCGGGGTGTGTTGCCCGCGTGCGTGTGCGAGTGTGCGCGCGGCCGGGGGGGGGTTGGGGCGGGGCGGCCCGCCCCCCGCCCCCCCCCCACGCCAGCCACCCCGTGTGTGTTGCGTGTGCGCCGCGCGAGCGGCTGGCTTGGCTGGCTGGCTGGCTGGCTGGCTGTCTGTCCGGGCCCCCGCCCGCTCCCGGGCGGAGTCGCCGCCGGCGGTGGCGCGGCGGGCGCGCACGGGTCGGGCCAGCTCCCGCCTGGGGGCGCCT